>NC_056733.1:329876200-329978700 GCF_019279795.1 Protopterus annectens
TACATGCATGCACACGGATTCTAAACACGGAAGGGCGCAGTTTGGAATGTACTGTGTGTCCATCTACACAACGGCGTACTGGGCATGCTCACACACTTAGCAATTGCAAAGGGCCATCTTGCATGCACATGGATTTTAAACATGGAAGGGCACAGTATGGTATTACTGTCCCCATGTACATGAAGGCCACTCACATGTATTGACCAGTACACACTCAGGAGCTATCACAGATGTCTCAGGTGCATATCACAGAGGTACACACCACAATCTACAGTGTAGCCCTCCGACATCACCATGTCATTGGACCAGCAATACACAGCCATACATTAACACAACACCGTGTGACTCATGACCAGTGGACTGTACATAGGTCTACAGCAACTGTGCAGACTGCACATGTACTGACAGGGTTCCATCATATGTTATGCATTGCAATGATACCACTGTATATAACCAGGTCGGCTCTACACATACCAGGGGCCCTGGGAATTACACAACTGTGACAGATGACTGTCGCTGTACACCAACAAACACACATGTTTGGCTATGTCATAGATGTAATTGCAGTGGATATGTGCATGGACCAGACACACAACACATATGTACATAGCATAGCTTTTGCTGTCCTCCATGCAGACAAGTAGCTACAGCAATCATAAGCATGCAAATGGAAGGTGGGTCCATAGCTGTTGAATGTTAACAGTACATGAGGCAGCAATGTTGACCAAGGACACATTCCCTCTGTACTAGTTACCCATGACACCCATCATATCATACAACAGTCCATGTGTTATGTATGTCAACACACATGTCCACCAATTGCAATGCATACAAACATGGCTAAATGACAGGCATGTAGGACCAACACACATGTACAATCTGTAGTGTGCATGCAGCTACCATGCATGTGCAGTATCTGATGTAAGTAACTCATCTGTGCCTAACTACAACATGCAGTTGCAATGCAGCCCCATCACTGACACCTGTATATGGTGACATATACATGTACGGTAGGATGTACAGCAGGAATGGATGGATGTGTGTACATAAAGTGGTGATCCACCTGTGTAGATGGATGTTTGCCGGGGACGGCTCACAGGTGTGTCACACGCCATCCTACCATTACATGTGCAAACAGTATGCTATGTTACCATTACTTGACGGTGGAGACATAAAACCTACACAGCGGTCAGGTGTTACAGACAGTATGTCACTTGACACCTGAAACACTTACATCCTCCCATGTGCATATAGCAGCACAATTGCCGAAGGTAACGTTGGTACACATAATGTGGCCAATACTGCTGCATGTCTGTCAGATGTATCATCATATAGCAGATGTATCATTCACAGTACTGCCATGTGTGTTTGCTTGTGTGACCATATATGCCACATATGGTGGGGAATACATCCCAATTGTTACATACCCCTGTACACTGTTGTAGAGATCTGTACATAGTGCAGTGTGGAAAGCATGACGTAGACAGGTGTGGTGTGTGTATCACACACATCAGCTATCCATATGTGTATGACATTTGTGGTCTCCACAGTGTGTGTGTGTGTATGTAGGTGTGTATGGCTGTCTGGTGCATGGAGTGAGGGTGTATGCTACCATACAGAACACACAGGATCCCTAACCCCTCATGGTGATGCAGTCCACTACCCTGTTGATGCCATCGGTCTCAGCCGCACTGGCTACCTGTACATGTTCTTTCTCTTTGTCGCGTCGTGTGGGTTCACAGTACTGTGACGGTGATGACCACATAGGCAAGTGTCCTCACCTCAACACTATGGGGTGTGCATTATAGTGTTGTCGGCCCCATGAGTGTGAGCATGTTTCTGTAATGTGATCCTATTGTTTCATATATATCCATACAACAAGTGCAATTATGACACTTATATGTTCCTATTTTAGTTGGTATATTTTTTGGAACATCAATAAAATCTTTATAACAGAGCATCTGTTTTAGTGATTGCCCATTCCTGTAGGCAAATCTTGGTCTCAAACCCAGGATGTCCCTCAATTCCGATTGGGCCATCAGTATCACCCAGTTCTTTTCAATAATCTTACAAACTTTTATGGTGTTGGTGTTATAACTTGTAACAAATCTTACAACATTATCTTTTATTTTATTTTCACCACCTTCTGTTATTTGATCTTGATGTTCCTTATTTGTGAATCCAAAGATAGGTTTATATATGTTTTTTCTTCCTTGTATAACCTCATCACATGCTTGATTTACATCTGTTAACAAATAACCACTTTTCACAAATTCATCCTTCATTTTATTAAGCTGCTCTATAAATCTATTTTCCTCAGTAGTAAGTCTACTAAACCTTATTAATTGCGACTTTAAAATTACCTTGTAAATATGTGGTGGGTGCATACTGTTCATCTTAAGATATCTTTCAGCATATACTTCCTTCTTATGTACCCTAGTTACTACTCTATCATAGTTTTTCTGAATACTCACATCTAAAAAAACTATCTCATGTAATGAGTATTCCATTTTTAACTCAAAAAAATCTGTAGTACTATTCAAATACTGCACAAAACTCTCTAATTCAAGTACTGTCCCTGTCCACGTAAAAAAACAATCATCTACAAATCTACAATAACTATTTAGCAAATGGCTAAATCTATTAGTTTCATTCATTACATATTCCTTTTCCCAAATATATAGCACCATATTGGCAAAACTATTGGCCACTGATGTTCCCATGGCCACCCCATTTAGTTGTTGATATGGCGTTCCATCAAAAATAAAAATATTTTTTGTCAACACCAACTCAAGTAATGAACATATATTTTCTATCTCACGTGGTTGAAGCATAGATTCCATCATTAACAATTTTCTAATGGCATCTATTCCATAGTCTATCGGGATGACTGTAAATAATGATGCTATATCCAGTGTAACTAGAAAAAAGTTCATCCCTACTTCTTTTCTTCTATTACACGTATCAAACTTTTCCAAAAAATGAAATGTATCCTTTAGTATGGTAGTACATTTGGGTAAGTATTTAGCCAACACTCTTTGCAAGTATATAGATATAGGTTCTGTGACCCACCCTTTTCCTGAGACTATAGGTCTCAAAGGGGGGTCACTCACAGATTTGTGTAATTTTGGTATTCCATAAATTTGAGGAATTTTAGGGCATGGGACAGTAAAATAAGTTAACAATTCTATAGAAATATCATGTATTAGATGCATGTCATATACTGCTAAATTCACTTGTGCTATATGGTTCTTTACATCTACAAATTATATTTTTTTAAAATTTGAGTCATCAGACAGAAAGTTTTTAAACTTATCCATGTACCATGCTTTGTCCATTATTACTGTGGCCCCTCCCTTGTCCGCTTGTTTTAATATTATATTCTCATCCTTTTTTAGTTGTTGAAGTGCCCTATAGTCAGTATAAGACAAATTAAACTTGGCTTTGTTAAGTTTCTTGACCCTTTGGTCAGCATATACATTTCTAAGTTCTACTTCCACTAATTCCGAAAAAGCCACGATTACTGGTGAAAGTTGTGGTATAAACGTACTCAGTTTTCTAAAAGTTGAATGAACATCATGCATCTGTTTAAACATTAATTTAAACATAACATTTCTAGCAAATAGCTTTACATCTGTTATTACATCAACTATAGTGTCAGTAAATGTAGGGATGAATTTCATCCCGTTCGCTAATAATTCA
This sequence comes from Protopterus annectens, assembly GCF_019279795.1. Taxonomy (NCBI): domain Eukaryota; kingdom Metazoa; phylum Chordata; order Ceratodontiformes; family Protopteridae; genus Protopterus; species Protopterus annectens. The sequence continues at coordinate 329,879,903 of NC_056733.1, forward strand.
TAATGTTGATCTGTTAAAGTCACTTTAGAATCAAATGGGTTGTATAGGCATATAATGGACTTCCCAGATCACACTTTTAAATTTAGAGTTATTTGTGTGTTAACTCTAGGACCAAGGGGAGGTGATCTAGATAACTATCTACAAACAAGGGAATATGAATGGATAGTTCATTTACAAGCAGATAAACCACCTGGTCTTAATAGTGCTGTTAGTATAAAACCAATTTTGATAAATAGGCAAAAACAATATCTTTGAATGTCTGTGGCTCTGTTACTTCCTATATGTTTATATATTGTTTACATTTTTATATTTTATACTGTATATGTAAATGCTTAGTATTTATAACAATCTTTTCAATGAATGTTTTCAATGAATGCTTATAAAAGTTAGATTTTAACTAATGTTTAGGATAGGTTAATTGTTCATGTTCCTTTAAGTATTTTGGCTGGCTTAATCATGTGATAGAATTAATCCTCTATTTAAAAGTAATGAATGGATGTATTTTTTATATGCTGAGGAAGGGTGTAGACCTGAAAGCTTCATTAAATCTTGACGTGTGGTGACTTTCGTGTGTTTTTTGGATTTTGCTGAACAACTAAGCTTGTTTTAACTATGATATTTGTGCTTTTGAGAGCCACTGTGAACGTTATAAGAGGAAAAGTAAGCCAGCCATTTCAGTTTTTAAACTTTGAAACGTTTGCTGCTCAATTAAGAGACTGTTGACAAAATCAATTAATCCTTTAATGCAAGTTTCTACTGTGGAACCTTTAACAAGAGATGCAGATACAAGTAAAACTATAAGTGAGTTTAACAAATTAATATTTGATCTGGAAAAGAAAGTCCAAAACTTTAAGTACTTGCAGTGGCAGAGACTGAGTTTTTTAGCGTACTTGGAACTTGGTATAGTTCCTAGAGGGCTTTGTATTTTGAAAATGCCATCGTATGGGAATACATATGAGAAGCTCTTGAGACAATGGCAGCAACTAAATTTGGAGCTCAGTATGAATTATATGAAACTGATGAATAAATATTTTGAAGAAGTGGAGAGTACACTGTTAGAAGAAATAGAGAAGCTGGAAAAAGATATGGTGAAATTGTTAACTACAGACTTTTTGAATGAACAATACCAGGCATTCGTGAGTAGAATCCAAGTCCTGGATAATAAACTGGAGGTTCAGAAGAAACGTAAACTCCAGCGTGACATAGAAGATTTTAAAAATGGCCGTATCTTCTCTTGGCCAAAATTTGACTATAAAAAGGCAACAAATCACCATAAAATAATTAATACGATGAACAGGGATGGCAGGACAACGCGAGGAAATCTAGATCAGCTGGATGCGTTTGAGATACCGGCAATGCCAACGGACATAACCACCAATCCTGATGAGCGCATGGAAGGTGTGTCAAACTCTGTTCCGGCATTGGCTACACAACGAGAGCCAAGTCGGCCTAAGGAAGAAAGGGTTGAAGGGAGCTCGATCTCCAGTGAATCCACCATGACTGTTAAGACAACGAGCAAAGCGAGTACACTATCGGTGCAGAATTTGATGACAGTGGATGTGAGACCAAAGGAAAAACGCAAGCAGATGGAAATCTCTTCTTTTTTACCGTTTCAATTGAAAGAACCGGAGAAAATCCCATTGCAGCTGAAGAAGCAATCTACTATAGAAAAGACCATACAGCATTCAACGCTAGCAATGAAGAGGAAGAACGAGAGTCCCAAACTACCCAACAAGGCAGTTCGCAGATAAGACTGTATGGTCATTTATATAAAGGTACTGTAAATATTTCTTTAACAGATCAACATTATGAATTATTAGCAAACGGGATGAAATTCATCCCTACATTTACTGACACTATAGTTGATGTAATAACAGATGTAAAGCTATTTGCTAGAAATTTAATGTTTAAATTAATGTTTAAACAGATGCATGATGTTCATTCAACTTTTAGAAAACTGAGTACGTTTATACCACAACTTTCACCAGTAATCGTGGCTTTTTCGGAATTAGTGGAAGTAGAACTTAGAAATGTATATGCTGACCAAAGGGTCAAGAAACTTAACAAAGCCAAGTTTAATTTGTCTTATACTGACTATAGGGCACTTCAACAACTAAAGAAGGATGAGAATATAATATTAAAACAAGCGGACAAGGGAGGGGCCACAGTAATAGTGGAAAAAGCATGGTACATGGGTAAGTTTAAAAACTTTCTGTCTGATGACACACATTTTAAAAAAATATCATTTGTAGATGTAAAGAACCATATAGCACAAGTGAATTTAGCAGTATATGACATGCATCTAATACATGATATTTCTATAGAATTGTTAACTTATTTTACTGTCCCATGCCCTAAAATTCCTCAAATTTATGGAATACCAAAATTACACAAATCTATGAGTGACCCCCCTTTGAGATCTATAGTCTCAGGAAAAGGGTGGGTCACAGAACCTATATCTATATACTTGCAAAGAGTGTTGGCTAAATGCTTACCCAAATGTACTACCATACTAAAGGATACATTTCATTTTTTGGAAAAGTTTGATACGTGGTATAGAAGAAAAGAAGTAGGGATGAACTTTTTTCTAGTTACACTGGATATAGCATCATTATTTACAGTCATCCCGATAGACTATGGAATAGATGCCATTAGAAAATTGTTAATGATGGAATCTATGCTTCAACCACGTGAGATAGAAATATATGTTCATTACTTGAGTTGGTGTTGACAAAAAATATTTTTATTTTTGATGGAACGCCATATCAACAACTAAATGGGGTGGCCATGGGAACATCAGTGGCCAATAGTTGTGCCAATATGGTGCTATATATTTGGGAAAAGGAATATGTAATGAATGAAACTAATAGATTTAGCCATTTGCTAAATAGTTATTGTAGATTTGTAGATGATTGTTTTTTTACGTGGACAGGGACAGTACTTGAATTAGAGAGTTTTCTGCAGTATTTGAATAGTACTACAGACTTTTTTGGGGGAAAGATGGAATACTCATTACATGAGATAGTTTTTTTAGATGTGAGTATTCAGAAAAACTATGATAGGGTAGTAACTAGGGTACATAAGAAGGAAGTATATGCTGAAAGATATCTTAAGATGAACAGTATGCACCCACCACATATTTACAAGGTAATTTTAAAGTCGCAATTAATAAGGGTTAGTAGACTTACTACTGAGGAAAATAGTTTTATAGAGCAGCTTAATAAAATGAAGGATGAATTTGTGAAAAGTGGTTATTTGTTAACAGATGTAAATCAAGCATGTGATGAGGTTATACAAGGAAGAAAAAACATATATAAACCTATCTTTGGATTCACAAATAAGGAACATCAAGATCAAATAACAGAAGGTGGTGAAAACAAAATAAAAGATAATGTTGTAAGATTTGTTACAAGTTATAACACCAACACCATAAAAGTTCGTGAGATTATTGAAAAGAACTGGGTGATACTGATGGCCCAACCAGAATTGAGGGACATCCTGGGTTTGAGACCAAGATTTTCCTACAGGAATGGGCAATCAATAAAACAGATGCTCTGTTATAAAGATTTTATTGATGTTCCAAAAAATAAACCAACTAAAATAGGAACATATAAGTGTCATAATTGCACTTGTTGTATGGATATATATGAAACAATAGGATATTTTCAGCATCCCTTAACAAATGAAGAATTCACCTTTAAATGTAGGGCTGACTGTAATACGACAAAATTAGTTTATTTAGCAATGTGCACACAATGTAATGTATTTTATGTGGGAAAAACATGTAGGAAATTAAAGGATAGAATAATAGAGCACAAGTCTGAAATGAAAAGAAAAGTTGAATCAAATGGGTTGTATAGGCATATAATGGACTTCCCAGATCACACTTTTAAATTTAGAGTTATTTGTGTGTTAACTCTAGGACCAAGGGGAGGTGATCTAGATAACTATCTACAAACAAGGGAATATGAATGGATAGTTCGTTTACAAGCAGATAAACCACCTGGTCTTAATAGTGCTGTTAGTATAAAACCAATTTTGATAAATAGGCAAAACAATATCTTTGAATGTTTGTGGCTCTGTTACTCCTATATGTTTATATATTGTTTACATTTTTATATTTTATACTGTATATGTAAATGTTTAGTATTTATAACAATCTTTTTAATGAATGTTTTCAATGAATGCTTATAAAAGTTAGATTTTAACTAATGTTTAGGATAGGTTAATTGTTCATGTTCCTTTAAGTATTTTGGCTGGCTTAATCATGTGATAGAATTAATCCTCTATTTAAAAGTAATGAATGGATGTATTTTTTATATGCTGAGGAAGGGTGTAGATCTGAAAGCTTCATTAAATCTTGACGTGTGGTGACTGGTGTGATATGCACATGTCACTCTGGCACCTTTTGTAGTTGTGAGTCTGTCAACAGGCCACTGGTAGAACACTCCTGTGACATACAAAGGTATTTGTAATCAAACATCTGTACTGCCTTGTACATCTGTACTGCTAACATCTACAGTGCTAATGATTCATGGACATGCACACCATACTCAGCAGGGTTATAGTGCGGTGCCACCCATTATGACTGTTGTCACCACTTGTGGGTTGATATTATCCAACACCCTATCTATATTGTATGGTCATGCTAGGCACTTGTTCAGAACTTGTGAGCAGGTCATGAGCTACTGATTAATATAGCACCCATTCCACACCATTTCCCACAGGTACACTGGCTGTCCTAAAATTTCCACCTTGCTTATGGTACAACAGCTGTTGTACACACGTAACGCACATATCCTGTGAGACATGGTTGCATATACAGGCATGTCCAACTGTCACGTACCAGTGCTATTGCCTGTCTATATGATGGATATGTTGTACATGTGGCAATAGAGCAATTGTCTCATGTACACATTCAATACTCACCTCCCAACATATGACACTAGAGCCTGTGGGGGATGCAGTTATGCAGCCCTGCTGGAGGTAATGCTGTCATCAACCCCGACTGCACCTGACAGTCATGTGGGGATGTGTAACATTCACAACACACCCCACTCATCACATAGTCTCACATGATCTCCACCACAGGCCACACATACGAGGACAACTTGTGCAGTACCTCTCCATACTCTGTGTAGGCACCAGAGGCAGCCCCCATCATGGAACACAACATCACCAACTTCTAGCCCACAGACTCATGTGTGCTCATCACATACAGCCAATAGGGTGTTATAACATACACAACACACCGGTCATAGGTGACTCTGTAGGCGGTCACACTGCAGTTCCACACAGCAGGCTACACAAGGCGATAGTCACTTACATTTTGCTGTCAGGTAACTGGTTCTGCAACATAACCTATGCACCCATGCCACACCTCACCAGGTACGATGTGACTGTCATTCTCCATGTTAGTGTGACTGCCCTGAGATGCCACTTCACAGACTACGTGTGCAGGGACATGCAATAGCTCACCAGTCTTGTAACCCTGAAGGTGTGGGCCTAGCCCTGGGGAGCATTATGCATTTATCCGGACCCGTTACCACTGTACAATGACAGACTGTGTCACTTCAACAGTTGCCTATGCTTCTGCTGTCATTCCACAGGCATCTGGTATCTGTCCGCTTTGACTGACCTGGTCAAACACAATGCTTTGGCACAGATGACCTGCACCTGTCAGCCCTGGGAGTACAGATCACATGTAAGGCTCTTGCTGCTTCTATACTGCCTGTCTTGCACAGTTTCCAATAACAGTCACTGGCAGAAGAGGAACTGGCAAGCAAGACATGGGGTCACGTGACACAATGCTTGCATCTTCCTCTGTGACACACACAGAAAAAGCACACCTTATAATGCACCACTCCAATATCTCTGCAGTGACTGCGACCTGCCTCTAGACTCTGCAGAGCACACCTGCAATGACAGGTTATAGACAGACCATACCTTTCAGGCACATACCTGGACCGGCATACCCACAGCTGAGGTGTTCCCATATCCCACTATGTTGTACACACATCCTGGCTAGTTACTTAGCACAATGCATCAGAGGTGCTCCACGTGCAACCAACTGTGTCCAGAACTGCTATACACATTGTAACAAGCTACAGATTCAACGACATACCCTACTGTTACCAGACCTCATTTGTTGGTGTAATGGACAGTAGAGCTCAGACAGCTACTACTGATGTGTGACTGACACTACCCCACACTTAACTGGGATAGCCACTCATGTACCGACACATCCATGAGTCATAACCTCGGCTGGATCAACCCATACACACCACCTCCAAGACCAACATTAACCTTGACATGAACACTACCAACATGTGACTGGTGTTCCACACCTGGGGTTATCGCCTCATTGGTGGTTTCCGAACATATGCTAATCAACCTTGTTAGCCACATCCCGGCACCACAACCTTCACGGCATACACAGTACATGAGTACTACAACACCTACTACAGACATCTTATGACAGCGGTTGTTAACGTCATGACACCTGTGCAGATGGGCAATGCACATACAAATGCTGAAACATACCCCAGTGCACTTCATTAGCACGTACACGACTGCATGGATCATACTATTCCACACAGAGCCATGATGGTACACACCAGATAACAGACGCCACTCTGGTGGTCAGGTTCCATGGACATAATGTACAACAACAGGTGGAGGCTGTTGCACAGTGGTGTACAATCCCATGGGTGGGGTAGCTCACTGGTCAGCCTCGGAAGGGCCACGGGATCCCTCATCACATACTCCAAGACTAGCTATGTAAACATTACTGTGACACATTCCGGGGTGTACCACAAGGCATTATGGTGGTATGTCAGTAGTCAATGGCAACACCCACATCTGCTCTCACATACAACAGTCACTCAGGAACATTACAGACCCAGGTGATGTTGGCAACATGCTGGCGGATTGATTCAATGGTAACATTACACCTACTCACTCACTACAGGGCCACAATCCATGCAGGAACATTGTGGTGTCCCTGGGGACACACCTACACAGTACTAACCTGCACTCTATATGTCCTGGGACACTGGCGCCATGTCACATTCCAAAGTCCCAGGCTGTGATGTGCACAAACCTCTGAACGACATGTCTCCCCACTAGGCCACCATATTCAGTAATAGCCTTGTATCAGACATTGTGGCCCCTGAATGGCACACAGCAACATTTATCACACTCCACACAGGTAGCATCACAATGCACGAGTGGGACAATAGTCCTACACACCTGCCTGGACTGTTCTGCATGGCTATGGGGCACATCATCAAGGATATCATTCACAGAGACATTGTTGGGCTCCAGTCCTTTGATGCCACCCGGGTTGGACTTGTTAGGGCCAGAGCATGGCCCCTACACCTGGTGGACCCCTTTCATACAGTTACCAGGGTAGTTGATGATGGTACGGGAGTCCACACATCCTACATTGTCCTCTCATTGCCTTTCAGCACCGTTCTTCATTCTGGTATTGACGACATACACATCCACCTGCACATCGTACCCTATGTCTGTGGATGTTATGCAACGTGGCTCATGGACAGGACACACACAATGAAGGTAGCATACCATAGTACCTACTGCATTTCAGTTACATTTGGCATACCACAGTCCTCAGTCATTGGGCCCCTCATGTTCAGTATATGCTTCCCTGAGGTACAGGCTAGCACAGAGGGACTTTCCCTGCCTAGCTTTACAAACCACTGCATACAAAGCACCATGATTGATCCACCAGCTGATACTGACTCCATCCATACGGGTGTCACTGTGACAGATACCTGATATGAATATCATGGCCTCAAGCTGCATGACACAAGGTCCATGGACATCACCTTTGCATTACACCATTCACCCACTATCACAAAGGTGGTAGTCCCCTACATACATGTCACATTTTACATGTTTGTAGTACACATGTATGTCACACCCACTCCTGTGATTACCGTATTGCCACTGTGGAGTGGATATCCTTCTACATGGCCACACTTATCTGTACTGAGTGTGTAGCTGGTACATAGGCACCCATTGTACCTCTGAACTCAAGACTTCTACACACATTCAAGGGTACACCACCCCATTTAGGGTGTACCTTACACAACAGCTACAGCTTTACATACCACAACATTAACATGCCATGATGTTTATTGAGCTCCGACAGCTAAGGTATGCGGATGAACTACGGACACCACGTCTGTACACATTTGCATACTACATACTCAGGGGTGACCTCTGCTGAACAGACAATATTAATGGATATAATCCACATACGCGACATACGCAAATGCCACTGTGAGCAAAATGCCCATGGATATGTGCAGACACGTAACAATGAGTGGGATGTGCTTGAGGGTTACATTCCCAAACCGGACACTCACCATGCTTTGGAACATGACTCCTATGTACATCACGCAGGGACACTCAGTTGCACTGTTCATGTGATACCTCCCTTGGTGTTTGGGAGGCACATGTACATCAGGGGATTACTGCAGTGGCTGTACTGTGCAGAGGTGCAGGTAACACATGGCTCTGCTGATCACAGGACACTACCCTAGAGAGGTGCCACTGGTGTAAACACTGTAGTTGTGCTTACACATAGACTTGCTAGACTGCATAGTACCCCACTATGAACCTGTGAAGCTATTACATGTCCTTTGTGCATGGTTACTTGCTAGCCCTTCCATTTAGATTAGCTATCATGCTATTACAATGTCCCGTGCCTACAAGCCATATGTATACTGTTATTGTACATGCCAATAGACGATACCTTTGGTATGCATGATACGCCTGTTATGCTGTGTAGAATATCTGACATATCTACCTACAATACTATACATTACACATATTTTACATAGTATCCCATAATGCAAAGCATACTTGCACAGCGGGACCACCTTAGACATGTCATTGTCGTTATATGCCCATGCACATGCCTACTGTGACAGTATATCAACATATACTATCCCCGGCTATGGCACGTACTTGTTGGACATACCCTACCACTGACGGCGGGTTGTATGTAATTGTTCTGTTTAAAGCCCTCATGTAGCATCCCTTGTAGTGTCTGTGATGTGTACCTTGTGGCCCACTGCTGGACGCAGTTTCTACAAGCTTAAGTATGCTCAGCAAAACGTCACTACATAAATACCTTTTCCCACGTTATGCACTGCGGACACTTTTAATTAATGCAAACCAGGCTATACATACAGTAGATAATTAGTACAAAACATGCTATACATAAACTTACATACCGAGTGTTCTACATACCTTGTTATCATTACGGACTTTCGTCTCTATCTCTCTCACACTGCTTACACGGGTATTTTGTATGAGCATACGGTTTGAATGTCTGGCAAGTCTTCCTTATATACGTCGATACCTGTAACATGTGGTTTCCTGCCACCTATTTGTGTTTCTGAGTGACTAATTACTTGCATATCAGCTGTGTAGCTACTCCATTCACCAATTACACGGCAATAGTGGGGTATAATTGACTTCTGCACTTGGGCATTGCCCATTTGCCCTACCTTCGGGAAGACGGCCTGTATTGTGTTTTGTTATGTGTAATTGCAACTGCTATGCATAGAGACAAGTATACTTTGGATTCATGTCCTCAGTGGATTGTGTGTGACAGCTAGAGTATGTGGTTCAACATGTGGGTGTACCTGTCATCCCAATGTCTGTTAACAGACTATTGCAAACAAAACCTGTAACATCGCCGTTTGTTCCATTATACAACGGCTGCAATTTTGCATGGCGCCTTTAATTGTGTCTCTCACAAGGTATGTTGATGGTTCTGCAGTTGTAATTGACTGACTGGATGTTTGTGCTGTTATTACAGTCTGTATTGCTATAGTTTCTAGTGTGGGGGATGTCGGAGTGTGTACGTAGCATATACAGGTTTGTGGGGCTTGCATTTCTACATATTCCATATATATGTGTGGGCTCCATCCCTAATTAAAGAGCTATCAGTTAGTAGACTTATGTTATGGGATTGTACATTGGGCCATTGTTAATTGGTTTCTATATAGTATGCAGGTGAGGTTGATACTTCCATACCTCCGGAACTGCAGCGATATGTAAAGGGATATGTCTACATGACAGCTATCCTGTGTATTTCTGTCCCAGATATTTGCAGTCATTGCGGTTGTGTTGGTAACAGAACCTCTTTGCCATGGGTTGCCACCTTTTCATATGGCCATTGTTGGACACTTCCAGGACACACAGCGGTGTTACAGGCCAAAACATAGCCACGGTCAGTACACAGGATAGCACATACTTTTATCCTCAATACATACCTATTGTTGTGGGACTTTGGCTACTTATCATATTGCATGTAACATTCACATTTCTTACATACAGGCATAACTATTTAATGCTACTATTACATTATATATGGGACATATTAATGTCCTACAATCTCGGACATTTGCCCTTTGTAATGTTTTATGTCAGGACACAACTGCCCAGGGAGGGGCTGTCCCTCCTAATGTGGGACAGGTGGTAACCGTATGCTTACGGCTAGCTATACCCACACCTACCGTAATGATCTACCTCCGAGTTGGCACTAACAGACACATGATGCGGACACACACACACACATTACAGTCACACGGGGATGCACACGGCACCCTCAACACACACATACACAGACTATGGCACTCACAAACACAGTTGAACACAGTACCTACGTGGACCGCAACACCGGCAGCGGTGACTAATTATCCATTCATATCATCATACTATTACTCGCAGTTGTACTGTTCCGGTACTGTGTTCTTTCAGTCTTTCAGCCTCGTGGTTACGCATGTCGGTATGTTACACATTCCATAGTTGGCGGTATCCTAATTATTTGTACCTCCAAGGTGTTATGAATGTCGTTGACCTATCTATATATATTTGCAGATATCGCTGAATCCGTATATATCAACATATATCACTCTATCGCCCTTTCTATCTGTATTACATATATGTATATATGTGTACATATATATATATATATATATATATATATATATATATATATATATATATATGTATATATATATATATATATATATATATATATATATATATATATATATATATCTGATGGGGAAAGTGACAGGCAAGCTACACCTATCATTGTGTACTTTGGTGTATACTGTTTCCTGGACTCCGCACGTTTGTGTCTGTACCTGTCACATTACACACCTGCCGTAGGTTAGGGTTGCTAGCTGTCCCACTCTGCGAGGGACAGTCCCTCTTTGGGCAGTTGTGTCCTGCAAAATATTTGTAAACATGGCAAATGTCCTGTAATTTTAGAACATACTTATTTCCTATAGTTGATGTAATAATTGCATAAAACAGTTATTCTGTATCTGAACCAACAAACAGAATAAGTAAGTCAACATTACAAGAATAAGCTTTTATCTACGCAAAACAGTGCAGTTCTGCTTTTCGTACTAGCCGGGTGTATGTGTCAGCCTGCAGACATCTGATGTATGTCCCACATTAGTCATTTGAAGAGGTGGCAACCCTACCATAGGTACAGCTTACCTAGCAATAGTGCTAGGTGATTCGATACATGATTGCGTGTTCTACACCTGGCAGTGGTTGTTTAATCCTTCAGAGCAGGCACTATTAGTACAGGGGTGAATAATTCTGGTTTCACCTGTTCTGGACATCATTGACCGTGATCTGTGCGATATTCGGAGTAGCTTATCCCTGTTTCGCGCATATCCATATAGTCATATTTAAACGTCGCTTACCAGCAGTGGGCAATGCATATTCCCGGTAACATGTGCTAAACATGATCTGCTGACCTGCATCCGACATGCATTACTCGTGCCTTCGTGATTACGTTACATCCCTTGCAGGACGTGGGACCGGGAGCATGCATGACGGTCACTGCATTTAACATATGACCATATGAGATTTGTACACATGTTATGTCGTTTTGTACGTGGAGTATACTACGGCTGTTATTCCATACTGCACTCACATGGGTAACTCAGTTAGTTTACATATTGATGAGTCCAGTTAATGGTATGTCCATGTGATGTTTACTGGATGTGCTCCGGCATTGGGTATATATATCTCAGTGAGTCACACACGATACTGTGCTACACCTTCAAACGACCATGGGTGGAGCATGCTGGGGTGACGAATACCTGTCATGGATACACCCCATGCCTTGACACAGCATCCATGATTATATTATGTGGAGCCCCTCATTAACGCAGCAGGGACTCTGTGCTGAGTGTGTGCAGAACAGTGCTTACACACATGTGCTCCCACGATTGCCTCTGCTCCTCTACGCGACAGTTGGTTACTCGATGTTGTGGCAACAGCAGACACTGTTTGCCCCATTTGGTGTATGGCCTCTGACAATCGGCCGTGTACCTACCTATGTACCTGGGAACCTATAAACACAGCACCACCATATGCTGATAGGCGCATGTACTGTTCAGGTGTTGACATTCCTTGTTCCAATAGCTGTTGTGTGTACAATGTTTGAAGGCTGCCTATGTAGGATTCACACAGTGGGCCACCTATACATTACAATTGACAGGTGGTCATGCTTGTGTGCCATCCATTTTACTGTGTGTGCAGGAGGAGAGGTGTGTCAGTCCATAGGGGCCTACACTGTCAGAGTATGTGCTATACGTTCCCTCTTTGCCAAGGTGTAGGCATATTGGGCATGCCTCCGTCTGCCTACTGGGGCTGGCATTGTGTGTTCATGGTCTGAATCCCTCTGTGCCTGTGATGGTCTTGGCAATTGCGGTGGGCTATGAGGGCCTTCACCATTTTGTCCCTGCTGCAGCTGTTGCCGCAGGATCATATTATGTAGCATGGCACATACTATGACGATGTGGGCACACGTGCCTGAAGAGTACTGCAAGGCTCCACCAGATGTGTCCAAGCACCGGAACCATGATTTCAGCATCCCGAACACACGCTCTATGATGATTCTGGTTTGTGCGTGTGCCTCATTATGGCGTTCTTGCATGGGTGTGTGTGCATTTCTGATGGGAGTCATCATCCATGGCTCCAGTGCATAGCCAGCATCCCCCACAAGGTAGCCATGTGGGATGTTGCCCCTGACAAATACCTGATACAGCTATGAGGCATGCCAGATATGGGAGTCATGGTAGCTTCCAGGGCTGCCAGCACACACATCCATGATAATGCCCTGGGCATTGCACACAACCTGGCAGTTGATGGAGTGGAATCCCTTGCGGTTTATCTAGTGCCTACCATGCTCACCGGGTGGTGACGTGATTAGTATGTGCGTGCAGTCTATTGCACCTAGTACCTCTGGGTAGTGTGCCACACAGTGGAAGTGACGCATATTGCTGGCCAACTCCTCCTGAGTTCGGGGGAAGTATATATGCTCATTGGCATGTAGTAACGTGGCAACCAGGAACTGGTGTGATACCCTGGATGCTGATGCCTGTGAGATCCCCATTATATCTCCAGTTGGCCTTTGAAAGGTACCTGTGGCTAGTATTCGCATGCTTACACATACCTTTGTGTCCACTGGGATGGGTTCCCCTCTGTTATTTCTGGTTCTCAGGTGTGGCCGGCACAGCTCCACTATTTGCTGTAAGATGTCCCTGTCCACCCTGTAATGCTCTACTATCTCAAGACCATGTAGCCCCTGGTAGGTTACCCTTGGTCTGAACACTCTTCTCCTCCTCTGTGGCCTGCGGTGGTTGTCGGCATCATCCTCCACAACACCGTCAGTCTCTAACACATGCTGATGAATCACAGCTATCGCAGCTCCCAACATGTACATTTTAAAATTTCCCCGTGTGTTTACACCTATGGTGCAGTGTTTGGGAATTCACAGGTGTGTGTAGAGTGCTTTCACACTTTATACTATTGTGCTGTGAACACCGATGATGTCTTAGGGTGTGTATGTACGATCGTAGCTACAGGGTATCTTATGTGTTTTACTACCAGAACTACTATTGTGGTGCCTTTGGTGTTGAATTACATTTGGCTGGCGTGGATTACCTCTTGACCTTCCCTTTACATTTCTGCACGTTCCACCTACCATTTTCTGGCATGCATCTAGCAGCCTGCTTTCATTTGTACTTTCCTAGACCTGGTGTATCTTGCGTAATGTGTGCTATTGCCAGTCTACTGTCGGTTTGCTTTGCTCTGCTATGACAGATCTCCTATCTTTGCAATCCAATGCCTCTCCTCCTTTCTTTGCATTCCGATGCCTCCCCTATCCTGTTTTGCAGGTTTCTGCAAGCAGACTTGACAGCTGCCGTCGATTGGCCGCCGTGAGTTGATTGGTGTTGATTGCTCATTAGTACGCCAATTACCCTACTTCGGCATTTCCTTCTTTAGTTCCCCTGACCTTCCTGTTTGTGCTATTGTTCACGCCGCATACATCCACTTACTAGGTTTTGGGCACGTTTTCATCCCCGTACATATGCGCTTTTGGGCACCATGTGTGCTCTCAACTAAACGATTCTATACCTTCCTCCCCACCCCTGTCCTACAGCTTTGCTCCAATGTGCTTGCTGCTACGGTGGCACACCCCTCTGCTGATGTCATGTATCTCCTCCGAGCCACTCCTCGGTGTTATAGCGCTGCACCGTATGGTTCAACCTTCATCCGGCGGGACATTTGCGATTCAGTATTATCTGCCTCATTTGCATAGCATTGACTACTAATTCATAGTTACCGGTCCGAACACTGTCGCAGGCCCTTAGCAACCCTTGCACCTTGGTTGTGGTGTTCCATGCCTACCATAGTGTATTATGGTGTAAACCTGATTTGTATTACTTTGCGATTTTATGACATTTTTATATATTTTCTTTATGTTCCAGTTTGCGCACACATGCCCTGCGGTTGTACTGTGCGTTACTGTGGACATGACATTAAATGTTGTTTTTTAGGTGTTGTGCATCTTTTCTTATGCCATTGGCTGTGTATTTAGCCATTGGCATATGTTAACTTTGTAATACATGAGTCTGGTCCGCTTCCATATCTCCGATGTTCTGTTTGGGAAAATGTAAACCGTGTTTTTTGGTTTACATTTCCGTGGGCTTACGCTACACCTGCACCACTTCATGAATCACTATCTGCCTTCATTTGCATGGTGCAACACTGCACATGGGGTGATTAGCATACCTATGCCGAGGGCTGCACAGTTCTGGCGTATGCCGGTAGTGCACGTGGTACTGGATCGTACCTGAATCGCTCGACGGCCATATTTGGCATTATTCCGCCTACGCTATGCCTGCGCCTGGTGCAAGCTTCATGAATCCCAGGGATAGTGTTCTACCACAGTTATCCAACACAAATAGTGTTTTTCAGGGTTACACTGTAATCCTCTCCTCACAAGGACACCTTTTGACTGTTCTACTCATTCTCTAGAGACTCCATTCTCCATCCAAAACCCAGGCAATGACTTTTAGGAGGGATATTGTTTACAAAATATGACTAGTGTCAGGAGATACCAAATAATTTCTTGCTTCTCTTTTATTTGCCTGTGTCCTACATGAAGGGTTACTGACCATGTAGCACAGCAATCAAAATATTTTTACCACACTCATCTTTTACTATTATCCTACTACACACATACACATCAAAAGATAGATAAAATGTATCTATGGATACTATTTTATTTTGTTTTGTTTCTTTTTTCATATTAAACATGGTCTTCCAGATATGTCAAGTGTCTTCTGTTGTTAGCAATGGCATTGAAGCAAGGTAAAACACAACCGACAATAATAGATTTTTCCTGTCATATTTAATACACTATGAAAGTTATATTTTCTATACTGCGGAATACATAGAACCCTGGGATTAAAACTCCACTCCTTAGCATTCTATATTATTAGGACTAAACTTCAGGCCAAAGAAACTACCACTGCTTATTCTAAACTCAGGTACAGAAAAGATATGTGTTTCCTTAACAATGAGGTCTTGTTAGTTCGTATTTAGGATAAATAGTTTATTTTCAGCATTAAGATCACCATCTGGAATATAGTATGTGCTGAAATACTGGTCTAAATTGATAAATTAGCTTAAGTGTGAGTCTGTAGTGGTGTTGGAGTCAATAAACTATTTTATAGAGCTAAAATCTACTTACAGGAATAGATTTGGTATAAAACATAATTCTATCATGGAAAGGATTTATATACAGGACAAGTTATTGTTTCTTTGTTTTGTTTTAATCAGTTTAACAAAACATCATTGACTGGGTGAATCTGATCACCTTTTTCTAATATGTCTTAATATACTTGTGTGTGTTTATTTTCACCTTTTACATACATTGCCATTATCAAGCATTATGTAACAAGCACAATGGAAAACCTAAATATGCTAATGAAATGCTAATCGTATGATGAAAAATGTCCACCCTTAGAATGATTGAGAAACCACTAGTCTGTTCCAGGCAGAAGTTATAGATATTTGTAGTAGTCTGTAGAATCAGTACAAAATCAAGTCAGTGCAAAAATAGTCAATGACAACTTACACATTTATGTGTAAGAAACTATCCTTTTGATGTGTCCGTGTATAAGCAGGTGTGTGTGTATGAGGGGGGTGCAATACCAAGTAATTCACTACATGTTGGCAAAAGACAGAAGGGAGTCTTAATAAACTTTTCAGCATTGCAAGGGCAGTACTGATCTGTTCTGCAGCTCTTCAGAGACTGACATAAAATATTTAAAGGATTAAATTGAAAGCCTTGAGCTCTGGGCTTGTAAACCAAGTTATTAAAGAGGGAACAGCTGTAGCTGTTTATGTTGTCCCCCCACAGAGGCCTACAGTTTTCCAAACCAATGTCTGAAGCATTTTGTGTCAGTCCAACAGTTTTAGGGTAATTTAAGTTAATAATACCTTTGACTGCAATACACTTTTGTAACTGAAGGGCAATTACAATGAAAGTTATTTTAGCTGGGTTAATGGTTTGTAGTAAATCTGTATTGGCAGCAGTAGATATGTTGGCTGTTTTCAGAGGTTTTTTTACTTTGTTTTTTTTTTTTATTCTGGATTATAAAGTATATGGATACTTTGTTTTTCAAAGTAGAATTATACACCCTAACTTAATTTCTATATAATTTAAGAATTTTATTCTCTTTTGATAGTATTTTGCACAATACACTGAAGTGAAATTTTCCCCATTTAAACATAGTGGGAACTGGAATGCATTAAATAGCTAGCTAGGTGAAGTACTCACAAAGTATGATTGCAGAACTGCTTGTGAAAGTGACATGTTGCTTTTGCAACACTGAGGAAGAAAACTTTATTTACCCCAGCCTGAACCAATAATATAATGATGCTGACTACAGAAGGATTGAACAGTACAGAGCCTCAAGTTAAGATTTCTGCTTTGTTGTTCTACAATCTAGTGTTCAGTCCTGACCGTTGCTAATTGTTTGCATTAAATCTACATGTTCTGCCCATATCCGCATGTGTTTTCTCTGGTATAGTTAGTTTTCTAGCTCTCAAAAAAAAAAAAAAAAAAAAACATGCTGGTTGACATGACATTCTGCGTATCACTTGTATTCATTCTTCTCATTGTGGCCACAACCAAGGCTGAAAAGAACGTCAGAAGAATAGCTTGTTCATGAAATTAACAAATACATTTAAAAACGGGTATGATTTATATGCCTAATTTGACCGAGTCCTCAAAGAGTTAAATGTGGGAGTGCCTTCTGTTGTGTAATATCCTTTGTTCTTCTACAGAAATTTATTTAAGAAACTGCATAAATCTTTTCTTTGAGCAACACAAGCTTCTAGAGGGTATAGTGGAAGATTGCCCGCATTTCATCTTGGTGTGGATAGATAAATGTGTTGTTTACATCTATGACATTTTTGCACATGCTGCCACAAGAATCATCAGAAGTTGAGCACAGAGGAAGCCTGCTTGTTTTATTCATGATGCATAATGTGATGGGTCTAGGACTATTCACTGAAAGCACATTTCACTGAAAGTCAAATGACTGTGCACAAATCACTGAAAGCACAATTCACTGAAAACTCAGTTCACTGAAACACATTTCACTAAAAGTTATACATGGCATTTTCCCCACTGTAGTGTGACCCTTGAGTTAATATATGTAGTAATATAGTAAGGGGGGTGTCTTGATACAACAGTAAGTGCTTAAGCTGTATTGTTAGTTATTATGATGTAGTACTTGCTGACAGCTCCAGCATGTGCTGAATTATGTTACCTGCTGCCACCTAATCTTGCAAAAATCACAATAGTTGGTGACTGACCAGTCCATTACTCTATAACCTTCTCCTAGTTCTTCTGTATTGTGGTTGGGCTACAGCTTTTTACATAACCCCAATTTCTGCATCAGAGTATAGCTAGCTAATCAGATGCACAGTCTGTGACTACTTGTACATGTATGCATACTTTATGCTGCACTGTATTGCTGCTATGTGATGGAAGCCTTACTTCAGAGTGCAAATCTAAGAATCCTGGTCATAGATAACTGTTTCTTCTATACTCCTAGATTTCAGACAAATACATTTAAAGATATTTCCCTGACTTACCTGCATAATTATCTAATTGTAATTGAATTTCAGGTCTGCTGTTTTCAGCACTTGGATTTGGTATATTATACCCTAACACCTGGTATTTCGCTTATATTATTTATGAATGTATCCATTAAAGTGGATCATGTCATGTCAGTGATCAAATGGTCAGCTGTAATATGTTGTTGCAATATTATTTTAAGATTTCAGTGGTCTTTTCAGCTGCTTCTTGGTGAAATTGTTCACAGATGATGATTTTATTTTGGCTCCTGGAAGTGCTATCCATACCTCTTAACCATTTAAAACAAGAAATACAGACAAAGACAAAAATGATGGGAAGGCAAAAAGCAGGGCCAGATTTAAAATATGGCTCTTATAAGCTTAGAAATTTGTTAAAATAATAGGTTTTGTATTAGTGTACATTTTCTAAAGGAAATGAAGCCTGAAACTCAAATGTCTGTCATTCTTTAGAAATTTTAATCATCAGTGAGGAATGGACCAAATATATTAACCAGAAATCTGGATATTCTGCAAAAAACTGGATAGTTGACAGTTATCGTGCCATCTTTATAACTCTTTGTATAGCTGTGGTTTGCTGTACCCAAAGATCCCATTATTTGCATTTTACTTGACTATAATACAATTATTTGGCTCAGTTTTTTATTTACTTGGCCATAATTTCTGGTTCTGTTAACTTATAACTAGGCTAAATGTTATGATCTTAAGCCTTGAAATTTATTTATTTAACATTTGTTTACCGGGAAAGTCTAACTGGGATGTAGTCCATTTTCAGAGGAGGCCTACGGAGTAAAGATCAACAGACATTTTACAACATGAAATTAAAATTAAAAGTGCTACAGAATTTGGACAACATTACATAGCAGTGTTACATAGCAGTGTTACATATTAGACATTATATTGGTTTGAACATCCTTCTATAGATTCAAGACAACTCAAGACCCTCTAGGCAGTGATGTACAGTTACAGTAGTAGGACAGATGATATACAGAGGTTGGTCATCCTTACAGCATTACATTTAGAGCAGTCACATTACTTATAGTTCAGTGTAGCAGTGGATATTTAAAACAGCCAACAGAACAGGGGATAAGAGGAGAGATAGAGAGGGGAGGAGTGGATAGTTATAAAGAGGCAGATGGTTGTAAGATAGGAAGATGGCGTGCGAGTAAGAAGTGTGAGAAATAAATCTATGAGATTAGGTATTTATATGTATGTGTACAGAAAGGAATTGGTTTGGTTGGTTAAAGACCATGGGTATAGAATTTAGTCAGGGATAGCACACGGGCAAAGTCATTTGTTACTGAGGAAGGTCCTATGTAGGTTTTTACATTTGGTTGGGTCTTCAGTGGTTTTGATATCCTGTGGTACAGAGTTCTGGAGTTCAGAGATGAAGTTAGAGTAGAGGGAGTCACCGGCTCTGTTGCTGGGTTTGGTTACCTGTAGTAGGGATTTATTAGAGGCTCTGAGGACTCTAGAGTTAGCATAGGGTTGGAACAATTTTTGAAGGGCTGGGGATTTGTCAGGTAGGCGTACCAGTTTGTGGGCATTAAGGAGTTGGGTATAGGTTAGTTGATGGGGTAGTTCTAGCCATTTGAGTTGTAAGGCAGAGCAGTGGTGAGACCTGTAGGGGGAGTTAGCGGCAAATTTAGCAATTTTATTACAGTAGGTTTTGAGTTTGACTGGTTCAGTTTTCTTTAGATTGGTGAAGATTGCCGAGACATATGACAGTGTGGAGAGTAGGTGAGTTCTGGCAATAACCTGCTAGTGGTGACTGTGAGAAATTGTTTAAGTCTATAGAGAGCATCTAATTTTGAGTGTGCCTTTTTGATAGATTGGGAAAGGTGAATATCAAATCTCATTTTGTTGTCTAGTAGCACACCTAATAATTTTGTTTTATCTAAAGTCAATGTTATGGTATTGTTGGAAGAATGTATTTGGAATTATGTTGGAGGGACACATGATATGGTAAGTTGTAATAAGATGAGTTTTCTTTAGGATGGGTTCAGAATTAGATAAAAGTCTGGCAACCAGGCTTTAACAGTAAGGAACGACTGTTAATTTGGTTTTCAGAAGGTATTTATTTTTTTCTCCATTTTCAGAGTTTACCATCTCTTCCTTTCATTTTACATCTTTGCAGTAATTACATCATAGTTTTTTTCTGTCTTTATTATACACTATTTTCTTACAATTGCTACCATTTAACCTTTTACTTATTTATTGCTATTTTGTTTTTGGCTATACACCTATTAATAGTGGAACATTGTCATGTTATATGACTGTTTTTATATGCCTGTCCTTTCATTCCTGTAATCTTCCCAAAGATACCCTTTGGTTAAAAAAAACATAGTTTACTGAAGCAACATTGAGTTGGTTCCAGTCTTGTAGCTAGGAGAAATAAAGGGGAGTGCAGACTAGAGGCCACTGACTGTGCTCATTCATGTCTAACATGAGGTGTGGCCTCATAGATGTAAATTCGATACTGTTCTCTGTGAAGTATACATGATTCCATCTGGCAGACTGTGGGACTTGATCGCCTGTAGCTATGGTCCTTTATTCCAATGCCACATCAGCGTGTAACAAGCAGGGTATTTTGCATGATGTGCTGCACTATTCTGACCTAGCATTTATACTATTCTAGCATTTATCACTGCCTTCAGGTTTTTCTGTCATATGGTACCATGCACTCAAGTAGCTTGAGGATGGGGCTACAAATTTTTAAAACTCAATCCTTGAACTTAGGAAGCCTAGTACTAGAGTAACCAATTCTTTGAATTTGCCATGTGACATGAATAAACTAGTCATACTGCCATGTCATTTGAAGTTTTCCTTGTTTCATCTATGTTGATATGACATATGTGGCTTTTGCTAGATAACTTCAATTGGGACCAATGAAGAGCAAGTGGTAAAAAAGAATTCCTCTGCTTCATGGGGGATTTGTGTTGGAACAGATTGCTAAATCTGTTACCCACTTTATTGGCTATATACTGGGCTTGGTCACCTTTATCTTTGGGGTTATGACCAGTAATTTAGTGGTGAATTTTATATGTGTCTTGATGTAGCCAGTCCAAATGACCACTCTCTTCTTCAATTCAGGACTGCTATACCTAAGTTGGAGTCCTCTGATCAGGGACTGGTATTCTTCTTCTTCTTTTGGCTTTTCCCAGTTAGGGGTCGCCACAGTGGATCACCTGTTCACTCATGATTGGCAGTGGAGTTTTATGGTGTCGAATTACCAGCCCAGTGTCCAACCTTCCACAGAAGGCACACGCATGCATGCACCCACACCTAGGGCCAATTTAGAGTCTCCAATCCACCTACAGCATGTCTTTGGGATGTGGGAGGAAACTAGAGCACCCAGAGGAAACCCACGTGTCCACAGGTAGGACAGGCAGACTCCACACAGAAGGCACCGCAGCCGAGAATTGAACCGGAGAACCTTTTGCTGTGAGGCAGCAATGCTAACCGCTGCACCACCATGGCCACCTATGATCAGGGACTGGTATGATGCATGAATTCTGTTTTGCTCTACCTAAAGACTGTGATGAGTGTCCTGTGCCAGAGCCTTCAGGAATGTAGTAACAGTGATACCGATGTGCTGGTTGACATCTATACTAGAGCAGTCCACCCCCACTCTTGATATTTTAGCCCCAAGACATTTATGCTTAGCTCACTTTAGGTCAAGTAGATCTTGGCTTGATCCTGAACTCCAAGACCTGAGGACAGCTGGGCAGAGTTAAAGGTTAGGTGGTATTCACCTGGCTATCACAAGGACAAGCTTACCCTAGACAATCAGTTTTATTTTTTACAGGCTGAGGTCATCTGAAGAATGCCTATGTACCTGTCTTATCCTTAGTAGGTTGTTTGCAAGTTGTGCCATTTGGGCCACTCAGAAATCATTTTCATCTGAAGAATATAAACTCAGAGCTCTTTTTTTTTTTAGATGCCAAGCTTTCCTCAATTAGGTCAAGCCTTATGCATACAATGCGAATAGGGGGTGCATTTGGAGATGTGTATGTCTTCCACTTGGTGCGAGTTCTTACTACAAAATTATGATGACATTATCTCTGGTTTGGACTCCTTTGTTATTAAACTGGTTTTATTTTGTTAGGTCTTGTCCCACCAAGCTTTAACAACCTCACTTTATGAAGATTATTTTTTTGTCTGTGTTAAAGTAGGCTTTAGTTACCCCCATCTTGAAAAAGCTGGATTTACATTCTGACAGTCTAGATTATCATAACCTAGCTCCAACTTTTCCTTCTTGGGTAAAGTTCAGGAGATAGTGGTTTACTCACAGTTATAATTCAAAGATTAAAACCTGCATGTGCCATGTAAATCTTCTGTATACATAAATATTAATAAATGTAATAATAATATTTTTAGAAAAAAAATGTGATTACAAATAGGATGCACAATAAATAAATTACATGATCAATCAATAAATATGAGATCATATGCGGAGAAAAAAAAGATAAAATAACCATCTTATAATATGTCTGGTCTGAGTTTTAAAACATTAGCAATAGAAATGTTACCATTTAAACTAGTGACAGGACCTGCATCTAGTTTTAACTGCCATATAAGCTGCTGTATATCAATTTTTGCCAGGATACCCATCAATGCCTTCAAGGGAAAAATAAAGAAGAAATAGCATGTCTGTGTATGTTTAAACAATGCATTCATTTTAATGTAATGACTAATGTCATATAAATGCTCATAAATTCAATTTCTCAGGGTAGATTCAGTCTTCCCAATGTAAAAAGAGGGGCATGTTTGACAACATTGTAAGCGTCAGTGGTGCAACAGGTAGCACACTTGCCTTTGGTACAGAAGATTGTGGTTTCTATTCCCACACCAGATAGATCAATGTTAATACTACAGTACATTATAAGGGGAGTGCTGCTCTCCTGAGTATGTTATCCTTTGGATGAGATGTTAAACCAAGGTCCCATCTGCTTGAGTTGGCGGTAGCTCAGATGGGTATAAAAGATCTCACAGCACTGATTGAAAAGAGTTGGTGAACTTTTCTGATGCCCTGGTCAAATTTTATCTGGTGCTATCAATATCACATAATAATATACAAACAAAAGTAATATAAAAAAAATAAATAAATCCACTAATCTAGGTGAGAACTATTTTATTTAATCAATCTGGTATCTCGCCCATTTGCCTTAACAGGATCTGACAAAGCATATAAGCACCTTACTTGTATACAAGTACAAATCCAATTAAACAATTATGCAATGAATTTAACAATCATACTTTCTATTTCAAAATGCTTACTACAAAAATACAAAGCTATAAATGCAAAATATATGCTTCCAAAATTGAAACAATTTAAAAACATACACTGACTTCCTGATTCAAACCCCTAAGGGAAAGTGTTCTAAAACTTAATATCATTTTCATCTCTAATTCTATTCAATTACTAGTATAATCCCCTTCCCTGGGAAGAAAAGGCTGTGCCAAAAAACAAAACAAAAAATGGAAAGTATTATTGTTAAATTAATTGCTTATTTTATAGTATAAATATCACCTCAGGTCCCCCATGAAAAGATGCTACTAGACTAGTGGGACTATATCTTAACATGACAGTATGCTGGATGTCAATTTGACTAAAAATAAAGAAAATAGAAGATATAAATTACATATTTATAGAAAAATAACTTTTTTCAGATCTTGTTTATATTTTATGAGTAGCCAACCTTTCCACCAGACATGTAATATTGTTAAAGATCAGTTTATAAAAGTTGCATGGATGACATCTGATTATAATGATTTTTCTTGTCAAATGTGGCCTATTACTGGAGATGTTTTAGGAAAGGGGCTATCCAACTGAATTATTAATCAGAAGCTAAGAATGAAATTATCAAAGGATGGGGTACTGAATATATACCCCCATTAGAAAAAAGTACTGATGTACTCACGTTTCCTACACAAATTAAACTGATTTCCAACATGCTGCCATATTCAGTTATGGCACTAAGGAAATTAATAACATAATTTTAAGACACTAAAGATCATTCACTCATTTTTCTGAACTAACAAAATATTTTTAGTGATAATTCTTGTATTGTTTATAAAAGTGGTAGAAATATAAAGGACATTCTGGGAAAGGAGTATTTGCAAAAGAATAGTTAGAAGATAAAATGGGGACAAATAAATGTAGTTTTTTTTGTAACCAGTGCCCCTTTATTTATTTATTTGTTTATTGGCATTTGTTTAGTTGGAAAGCCTGACTGAGCAGTGCCATTTTTCAGCAGTGCCCTGGGGGTTAAAGTTCCATTATACAGACATCATGTACATCATTTACATTCTTTCATCATTTACAGTCAATTTATGAGCAACAGTTCCATTATTTAGAGACTTAACATTGGTTACATCATTTACAAACAGTTTTGATTAAAAATATCAGTTACATGGATTGTATATGAATATTTTTTTAAGATAAAGAGTAAGAGCAGCCTAGAGAAGGAAGGAGGGGAAGATGCACAAGGAAGATAACGAATTATAGAGGAGGGTATAGTTGTGATAATAGAACATTAAGTTTTGTGCACCAGAAAATTAAGGCACAAAGTCATATAGCTATATTAATACAAATTTAACCAGATGTGGTGCAGGTGCAGAGCCATTTATCTATCAGTGTTGCTTCAGTTGGCGTTTAAGGTCTTTTAGGTGGTAGACTGTTCTTCAGTGAAGAAGGATGGTATTACAGCTATTAGCAATGTTGGGTGAATACAGGGAGTATCCTGCATTGTTGTTAGGTTTAGTTATGGAGATTGTCAGTGGAGCACAGAGGTCTCTTAATAGTGTAAGAGTGAATGATGGAGTGTGAAGAGATAGGGATTCTTCAGTGCTGTGCAGTAATTTGAATGCTGTAATTAACTGTGAGCACAATAGAGGATTATTTAGTTTGAGACAGTTTAGTTGTTTTAGAGAGAGAGGCAGTGATGTGATCTATATAGTTGATTGGTGAATTGTGAATTTGACTACTTTATTGTAGCATTGCTCTACTTTGGTGACAGACAGTAGTTAAGAATGGTTAGGATAGGAGAGACATATAATAGAGTCGGGAGTAAAAGAAGTGGCTATGTTTTGTTTATCTGAGTCAGTAAGGTAGTGTTTTACTCTATATGAACTTTCCTACTGTCTCTATTACTGGCTTGGTGGATATGGGCATCCTGAGGCAATGAAAAAATTGCCTCATGTTTATTGACAACTAGTTAATTCTCAAACAAACTGATATGGTATGTGAGAGATGTATTTACACAACATCACTGGAGGCAAAGCTCTCACATAAAAGTACTCCTAATGTCAATAAGGTTGTCAGTAGTACACATGCTGCACCCATCATGTACAATTCAAAGCAGACACATAAACCCACATAGGCACTTACATGTAAGCTTCCTAAACCACAAAGACTTCCTAGACAAAGTACACATAAGAAATACCCTCAGCAGTCCCAAACTCACTCTTTCAAAACAACACCCACATCAACACATAGAGCTACATCTCATGGAGCTTCTACCTCTAAGCCCATAAGGCAAGTCAACACACAATCCAACAATCTGCACCTCTCCCCTCTAGGCTTTAGAATATTAGCTAAAACATTGTCTTCCCTCATAGTTCCTTTTTTAGGCAGTGCCAAACTGACAGTACTAAAGACATAGCAAATAAAAACCAAGAAAATCTAAAGGTACTACTGCTCAGTGCTAGGAGCCTAAACAAAAAATTCCACTCCCTGGAAGCTCTCTTTACCCTAGAGAATGCTGATGTCTGTGTGGTCTCTGAGATGCGGTTTAAAGCCATGGAGAGCACACCAACAGTGCAAGGTTATAATGCCTTTCACCAGTGGCGGTTGGTGACTTCAAATCAAAGGGGGTCTGCAGGAGATAGCCGAATGGGTGGGGTCAATGGGAAGGGGTGCGGACAACTAGAAAGGGGAGGAGCTATGCTCAAAACCACAAAAACTAAACATTAATTAAATATGCTGCCCTGGGTGCCAAACCCTCATTATGAGAGTCCAATCAAGACAAATGAAGTGTAAAAGAATAAAAATATTTCAATGCATTGGCTGCTTGACAGCTTACTTAATATCTAGATGGAAACAAAGGTTGTGAGGCATGAAAAAAATAAATTACTTTTTAAATACATTACTGGAATGCCAGTCAGAATCAAGTATAAGAAAAACATGCAGCACTCAGCTCAAACCACTTCTCCTTGCACTGCATTATAATTTATATTCAGCTTTATTAAAGTACCAAGTAACATGCTGAAAGTAGCAATCTCTGTGATACCCCCACTTGTAAAAATGTTTATCCAAAAAAGACCTGCTGCCTGACAACTATCTATTTGTTTCATGGGGAAAACATGATCAAAGTAAAAAATGAAAAGCAAACAAGAAACAAGCTCAAGATACATTGCTTAAAGAATTACTATATAGGTTATGGACCACACATGAATGGCATTCTGTTTAGTTTACGGGTAAAGCCCTCAGAAGTCACTGGAAGTCTCCAACAAGTGTAATGAGCTTCTTAAAATAATGTAATCCTGTCCTTTATTACAAATACTGTCATATGCATTTCAATACCCAATGCTTATACATTATCTAGTTAAGTATTATCTGCATGGCAACAACAGAAAGGCTTCAATGTTGGCAATTCTTTAACAGTATGCTTATTAAAGCTTACTTGCATGTTATGATCTCAGACAAGCTTACCTGATGGTCATTAAAGCATTGCTACTTAAAACACAGAGCAACAGGCACTTTGAGTAATAAGCATAAATCAACTGTACAAAAATATGACAGAAACCAGACCATTCTGCAAAATCAAGAACAGTTGAAAAGCCACTGTAGTACTTGTGTCTACCTTGGATGGGGGATGCCCTGCACATTTACACTGCATGGGGGGATACCCTGCATAACTGCTCCTTGCCTTGCTTGGACACATCCAGAGTCACTACATGGGGGAGTAGGGTGCAACAAGTATGTCACAATTTGAAATGTCTCTGGCTGTCTGATGGCCCCGACACATTTGTCATACCTCACCATCAGAGCAAAGCCATACATAGAAGTGGGACAAAGGCACAAAAAATAAGGACAATTTTTAAATATTGCTCTTATAAACTTAGAAAGATAACAGAATAGTAGGTCTTGTATTAGTACGAGTTTTCTGAAGGATATGAAATCTGAAACTCAAATGTCTATCATTATTTTCTAACTTCAGTCTTTAATGATTTACCACTAATTTGCCAAAAACACAATTTTATGAAAAATGGACCAAAAATGTGATGCAAAAATATAAAATAGCCACACAATACAGCTGGGAACCTGTCAAAGAAGGGACATTTTTTAATAATAGTACTGCTAACTTGAGCAGCTGACAAAATAAAATAATCTACATGCATTTCTGAAATAAAAGTAATCTATAACTCTGATTATTACAGTTATTTCTAAATTGTAAACCCTCCATGTTTTCTTCCAAAATTGCTATTTTGCGGAGGGATTATTAGGGGAAGAGCAACATTTTGAGCCAAATTCGGGGACAATTGAGAGGTTTGGCTATGCCTAATTCTATAAAGCAATTTATTTGTATGTACCTCTCAACCTGTTAATGCAATAAATCTGGACAAGGCCAAATATATTGGGGTAGCATAAACAGTACTAAAATTGCTCTTGTATAAACTGAGACAGTTGATAGAACAGGTCTTACTTCAGCATGCATTTTTCTGAAGGTTATGAAGTCTGAAACTCAGTGTCATTAGTGACTTAATTCCTAAATGATTTTCCAGAAAACCACAAATATTATGAGGAACAAACCAAAAATAATAAGCAAAAATCTATTCATTCTGTGAAAATCTGGACAGTTGGGAGGTATAGTTCAGCTGGGGCTGTCTTTGAGTTTGCCGCCCTTCCTCTTCACAAAATCATGGTCGAATGGAGCCCTCCCCCCTGCAGCCATTCCAATGATCCATTACTTGGCTATATCACTCCATTTACCATAAACACTAATGTGCATACTGCTTTACTTCTGTGATGATCTGGATTTCATTTGAAATTTTTATTTTGCATTTTACAGCACAAACACTAAGATATCTGCTAAACAAAGCAACGCAGTCTCACAATGAAAACAGGCTTAGCATTAAAAACGTATCTGCCCTTGAAACGCACATTCAATGAAACAGCATTGAAACCCACATTCAAAGAAAATACATTTTGCCAGTGGTAGATAAAGATTAACTTTGGGCTGTTTTCAAATCATAGGCCCCTTGCACATGAAACATACATGTGCTCTTTGATACACCTTCCTGATTCTACTAAATTATATTCCTTGTACAATATAGTACAGTTGTTAGATGGCATTTTAAATTTATTGTTTTGAACATTTTTTCCAGTAAACAATGAAACAAAATGCATGCACCAATGACAAAACTACCCAATTCAGAACATTTCCATCATAAAAGTCTACTCAACCTTCTACAGTCCACCAGTATCAGTAAATATGCACAATCTCTGAAGTAGTAAAAGTCATCTAAATAATTCCACATTGAAGAAATCTGTAACAATGAAGAGGTTGCTGCTAGCAAACAACTTTATATGTCACTGTTTATTCATCTACAAATAAAGTGCCTGTTGCCCTTGAGGAATAAATTACCTATGTTGCATGCATTAAAAAAAATAAAAATAAGCTAGTAATATCGCAATAGGGACTCTATGGCAAACAGATAACAGGTTCATAGTTACTACTCTAGGTATCTTTGCCAAAAAGACTACAGCATCCACCCACTTTACAACACAGTACAGTATCAGCAATGCATCTATCTGCTGTGGGAGTAGAACCCACAGCCTTCTGCATCAAAAGCAAGTACACTACCTGTTGTGCTATTAATGCAAGCAGATTCGGAATAAGCAGCACTAAAGTTTTGTTCCCCTGCAGCTCTCAGTTCCTTGTAAAATCTACTCGACACGCAGTTGTATCTCTGAACTTTGCAGCACAAGAAATCTGGAAAAAGCCAAAATGTATTTGGGGGGGGACAACCAGGGACACATTTTAAACATTGATTGAATAAGGAGAAGGTCACGGTGAACTGCCTGTCGGGCGCTAGGATCCGCCACATAACACAAGCACTCAGGTCACTCCAAGGCAAGTACAAATATGACTCAGTCATTGTCCATGCTGGTGTGAATGACCTGAGACGTACCTCCCTGGACTACATGAAAAGAGACATAGAGGAGCTCTCTGAGCAGGTAGCCTAGGCTGGTATGACCCTGACCTTGAGCAGCATCTTACCCTCACCAAGAATGATGCCACAATATGAAGACAAGATGATCAATTTCAACAATTGGCTTAAGTGTTGGTGTCATTCAAAGGGGATCCAATGCCTGTCAGCCTGGGATGACATGCTCGACAAGCCACGATGCTTCGCTAGGGACGGCTTGCACCTGTCACCCCTGGGCTTTCGGATATTGGCAAAGGCTCTTGCTACCCCCATAGTGCCTTTTTTAGGCAAGGCTCAAAACACAAACCCACCTCCATAGGTATCACAAGGGATAAGAAACTAAGAGTAATGCTACTCAATGCCAGAAGTCTAAACCTCAAGATGCACGCACTCGAAACTCTCCTTAGCATGGATAACATTGATATCTGTGCAGTAACAGAAACCTGGATCAAGGTTCCCGAGAGCACTCCAGCACTACCAGGTTATACCTCATACCATGCTTTTCAGCCCCAAAACTTGGACCGAACCACAAAAGGAGGGGGAGTATCAATATTCATCAAAGATACCCACACCTCCAGGTTGGTGGCACAGCACGAAGCATCAGAGACTATCCATGTGCAACTAACTGTGGGTAGAACTGCCTTCCAGTTTATAGCCTGCTACAGACCACCCTCCCAAACACAGGAACCCCACTTGGCCTTCCTGAGAATACTGGAAAATATGAAGGTCTCTCCAAACACCATTATATTGGGCGACTTCAACTACCCAAACATAGACTGGGAGCATTACTCTAGCTCCAACACTCTAGCCCAAAGTTTCCTAGAATTTATAAACTCAAATGCTATGGAACAACGTGTTACCACTCCCACAAGAGGGGAAAACATACTGGACCTGATCATCACCAACATAAGGACACTATGCTCCAGACCAGAAGTGTATCCCTCACTGGTAAGATCAGACGATAAACTAATCTCACTGGATATTCACATCCCGACCCCACCCACTGCCCAGAAAACCACAGTGAAAAACTTCTCTAAAGCAAATTTCACACGCCTCAAAACCGAGGCGAAATCCTTCAAAGCCCCCGGGCCTGTGGAAAATACGGCCCAGACCGCAGAATCCTTTATAAACGCATTCTATGAACACCTTCAGGAATGCATGGATCATGCAATCCCAAATAAAACCAAGACCCAATCCTCCAAAGGCAGACGTCCTGTCTGGTGGACCCCAGCCATAAACAAACTATACAATAGAAGGAGGAAGCTACTACATGATAGAGCAAAATTCCAAAAAGGGAAGGCATCTCTGATCAGTATTACCAAAAAACTACGGGCACTCATAAAATCGTCTAAGGCCAGCTTTGAGAGAAAAATTGCACAGGACACGAAGGATAATCACAAGGCTTTCTTTAGTTATGTTAGGAGCCTGGGTGGGAATTCCCAGATATGCTCAGAATTAGTCCAAAATGACAAAAAATACACCGAGCCCACAGACATTGCCAACATCCTAGCTGACAGGTTCAGTGCAAACTTCTCCTCCCTCTCCCCACCAAAAGGGCAAATATCTATCCCAACAGAGTGCTGCCCCCCTGACATCTCAGATGCTCAGGTAAGAGCCGCCCTCTCTAAAGCAAAAAACACAGCATCAATGGACCAGATGGTGTCCCGGGCTGCGTCCTACATGAACTCCAAGAAGAGCTAAACCCAAACATAAAACTGCTGTTCAATCTTAGCCTTACTACAGGATATGTACCCAAAGAGTGGCGTACAGCAACAGTGGTCCCTCTCCACAAATGTGGTGCCTCAACGGATCCTGGAAACTATCGCCCCATAAGCCTGACTAGCTTGGTCTGCAAAGCTATGGAAAGGATCAACATGGACCTCATAAATAAAGATATTGGGGACCTACAGACACTGGATCCTACCCAGTTTGGCTTTGTTAAGGGCAGATCCTGCCTCTTAAACCTGGTCGATTTCTTTGACACAGTCACAAAGGCCATTGACGAGGGGAAGGTGGTCCACACAGCCTACCTGGACCTCGCAAAAGCCTTCGATACAATACCCCACTCGGGCATTATAGATAAGCTCACCAGCTTAAATATAAACCCCTATATCACTAGATGGGTTTCAAACTGGCTCAAGGACAGAACCCACATGGTTAGAATTGCTGGAGCCATGTCAGACTCCAAACCAGTTACAAGTGGCGTCCCACAAGGCTCAGTCCTGGGACCTCTCTTGTTCGGTATATATTTCTCGGTACAGGCCAACACGGAAGGACTGTGGCTGACCAAGTTCGCAGATGACTGCAAACTGGGCGCCATAATCAACTCTCCAGCCGACACAAGCATCCTCCAAAAGGGCCTCATAGAAACAGACAAGTGGTGCCAGAGCCATGGCCTCAAGCTAAATGCCAAAAAGTGTATAGTCATCCCCTTTGGCAAAAACAAAGTGCCCACAAATTACCACATAGGTGGTAATCCATTGAGTACAGAAAAAGTCATTAGGGACCTGGGGACCCAAGTTGATAGCAATCTCTCATTTCACAACCACGTGGCCAAAGTGGTTAGAAAAACATTTTATATAGCCCACCTAATCATGAAGGGATTCACATCTAGATCAGGGGAGGTCATCGTGCCTCTTTACTCATCCCTCATCAGGCCCATAATTGAGTACAATGCCCCTTTTGGGATGTACCTTACCAGACACCTGCAGCAACTGGAAAGACCCCAAAAGTACCTCACCAAGAAGATCAAAGGGCTCAAACAGATGCCATATGCTGCCCGGTTAAAGAAACTCCAGCTCTACTCAGTGGCATACCGCCTGCTCAGAGGCGATCTGTGCCTGACGTATAAAGCCATATCCAACCCGGAATTAATGGACATGCTGCACCTCAGAAAATCCAAATCCCATCGAGCTACGCGCTTGAGAGACTTGAACCTCAGCACTGAAATAAATAGGACATGCTGGAGGGACAGATTCATAACCCAGAGGCTCCCTTCACTCTGTAATAAAATACCAGTCCAGGTTAGGCAGAGTCCCACATTGACTCTCTTCAAGAGGAATCTTGATGAGTGGATGGGAGATCATAGGTTTACCCCGGCTATCACTTCTGTGTCACT
The DNA here is from genome assembly GCF_019279795.1 of Protopterus annectens. Taxonomy (NCBI): domain Eukaryota; kingdom Metazoa; phylum Chordata; order Ceratodontiformes; family Protopteridae; genus Protopterus; species Protopterus annectens. The sequence goes on from NC_056733.1 coordinate 329,912,766, forward strand.
GTTAGACAGAGGCACAGTATACTAACCTCAAAAAAAGGCATAGCAAAATTAATTTAAAATGGGTGGCGAAAGCCAAACACACCCTGGCTAGGCTTATAAATGCCCTAGGGCAGATAGCCTAGTATGAACCTATGAACCTATGAACCTATAATGTTGGAAAGTTGCTAGAATAAAATGCTGTGTTACCACCATACATTTCACTGCCACGTCTTTAACCCAGGGGACCCTGTGCAAAACAGTCAGAGAAACATACCACTATGCCAAATCAGCTGTTTTGTAAAAGAGAGTAAGATAAACTTAAATGGCTACCATTTAGTGAATTCAGTTCTCAGCATAGCTGTCAACCTCTTGGCACAAAACACCTAAACAAAGCCAATACTGGGGGGAATACAATCCCCAAACATATTCAGTGAATTCAGTTCTCACTATAGCTCTCAACCTCTTAGCAAAAAACATGTGGACAAAGCCAGTAATGGGGAGGGAATACAGACCCCAAACATTCAATGAATACAGTTCTCACCATAGATAACTCTCAACCTTAGCACAAATACCTGGACAAAGCCAATAATGGGGAAATACAGTCCCAAAAATAGGGACAAATTTCAAATATCCATGTTATAAACTTAGACAACTGCTAGAACAATTTTGTGTTACCATGTACTTTCTGAAGAATATGAAGTCTGAAATTCAAATGCCTATTTTTTAAACTTTTAACCAGGAAACTAGTCTGACTTGGAACAAAAGACAATTTTCAGCAGAGTAGAGAGAAATGCCAGTCACATCTTTGCAAGTCAAGAGAACATGCAGACACCACACAGAAGGCACCCCAGCCAAGAATCAAACCAGAGAACCTTTAGCTGTTAGGCAGCAATGCTACCAGTGCACCACTACACTACAGACTTAGCAAGGAAAAATGTAGATACATAAACCACAGATTTTATGAGGAACAAAACAAATATGAGGCAAAACTCTGCAAGCTTTTTTAGAAATGGTGGTGGATAGGGAATTCAGGTCCTTGCCACCTGCATCCAAGGTACAGGGTTCAAGCCTGAGTCTCTATCCACCACCATTTGCTCTCTCTAGCCACCAGTATATAGTAACTGGGACATTTCACACACACACACACACACACACACACACACACACACACACACACACACACACACTGACCTGCAGCAGCAGCTGGGAAGCAACTCACTTACCTGATACCACCTGAACAATCCAGTGACCTGAAGCAGCAAACATGGAGCAATCCAGCCAGTGACCAAAACCTGCTAACCTACCTCCTGAATGAGTCTGTGCAATGAAAGTCCCATGACAGCAGCTCACCTCTCACAGTCCTGATTGGATCTGCCTGCAGCCAAAGCAGTCTAGACCTCCTCTTCTGTGTGGTTGTCCCTGCACTGATTCCTGGATGCATTTGCAGCAATGACTGCTGGGAACCTGTGTTTCTCTATCTGGACTGCAGTCTAGATTTTTTTTTTCTGTTTGTTTTTTAGTTTTACAGATTTTTTCTTTTCTTTTTTTAAGGTGGGAGGGCTGCAGCCCGGCAGTCGAATACCACGAGCCGCCCCTGCCTTCCACACATTTCAACCAGCTACTTCACAGGCAGGGACTAAAGGTGGAGGTGTCTCTATTTACATCAAAAATAAATATACTTCAAGGCTGGTCAAACAGGACAACGCACTTGAGCTGCTCCATGTTCAAATCACCATAGGTAAATTCCAATACCACTTCCTTGCAAGTTATAGGTCCCCCTTTATGACCCAGGAAACCCATACCATGTATTTCAACTTATTAGAAACATTAACCATCCAACCCAATACCATATTCATGGATGACTTTAATTACCCCCATCATTAACTGGGAATCCTATACTACATCAAACGGACATACACAGAGATTCCTGGATTTTGTAAACACAAACTCCCTGGACCAGATAGTCAATACACCAACCATGGGTGCAACCATACTGGATCTGGTCCTCACCAATAAGGGAGAGTGCTGCACACCCCGTACTGTAATGCCTTCCCTGTTAAGGTCAGACCACAAAATGGTCTCCTTTGCAGTAAAAATAAAACCTGGACCTCAGGCTCAACTGGGAATATTCAGGAACTATTCTAAGGCTAACCTCCTGCTATTAAGTGAGAACCTAGCAAAATTTCAAGCCGTTGTAAACCCTGAGAACACTTCTGCCTATGCAGAACTGTTCACAGAAACCCTGTACAAGCATGTTAACAGCTGCATAGAAGCAGCTGTACCCACCAGGAATTAGTACAGAACTAACTCAAAAAACAAGCCACCCTGGTGGAATCAAAAAATCAATCGGATGTATAAAAGGAGGAAGAAAATCATGGCAAAAATTAGGAGGTGCAGCACCCAAAAGGATGAAAGCACTCTCATCAGACTAAACAAACAACTCAGAGAACAAATAAAGTCTACCAAAGCCAAATTTGATGCAAGTTTGGCCTCTCAGGCCAAGCACAACCACAACCACAAAGCATTTTTTAGCTATTTCTGCAACCTCAAAGGCAATACACTGTTGAGTGCAGAGCTCATTGTAAATGGAGCCACCTATACTGAGCCAGAAGATATAGCCTTCTGGATGATAAATTCAGCTCCAGCTTTACTCCTCTCTCCCCCTCAACCTTCCCTCAGGAAATATCATCAAATATAACTCCCCCTACTATCACTAGGGAATGGGTCCTTAATGCTCTCTTTAAGACCAAGAACACTGCATCAATGAGCCCAGACAATATCTCAGGATGCCTTTTAAATAGCATGAAACATGACCTATCAGGGCCTCTGGATTTACTATTTAACTGTAGCCTCCAAACAGGCTTTGAGCCTCATGAATGGAGAAAGGCAACCGTCATCCCTCTGCACAAAGGTGGGCCATCTACAGACACGGGGAACTACAGACCCATAAGTCTTACTAGTCTTATATGTAAAGCCAGGGAAAGAATTATCATGGAGATGATCAATAGAAATATAGTAAACCTCCAGACACTGGGTCCAACCCAGTTTGGTTTCATCAAGGAGTGATCATGCCTACTCAATGTAGTGGACTTCTTTGAGAAGGTCAACAAAGCAATGGATGAGGGCAACATCATTCATACTGCCTACCTTGACCTGACCAAGGCATTTGACACAATAGCCCACTCGGGCATTGTTGACAAACTCAAGAGGTTAGGTACAAACCTGTATGTCACCTGGTGGATAGCCAACTGGATCACAGACAGGACCCAGGAAGTTAGAATCGGGGAGTCCACCTCTACAAAAAGGCCAGTCACAGGTAGAGTCCCTCAGGGATCAGCCCTTGGATGGCTCCTTTTTGGCATTTACTTCTCAGAAGTCAAGGCCAATGTCAGTGGTCTCTGGCTGACTAAATTTGTAGATGATTGCAAATTAGGAGCTGTCAGTAAATCTCACACTGACACAAATGTTCTCTAGGAGGGGATGACAGACTAATAACTGATGTCAGAGCCATGGACTAAAACTAAATGCCAAGAAATGCATAATAATATCCTTTGGGAAGTCATCCATCCCTGGTAACTATCATATTGACAACACATCCCTTAGAGTTGATCCAGTAGTCAGGGAATTAGGGACACACATAGATAGTAATCTAGCCTTTGATCATCATGAGTCTACAATGGTGAGGAAATCATTCTATGTAGCACAACTTATAAACAAAAGTATGCATCTAAGTCCAGGGAAGTCATTGTTCCACTGTATTCGGCATTCATCAGACCTATTATGAGTACAATGCACCCTTTGATATGTACCTAATCAGGCATATCCAACAACTGGAAGATCCACAGAGGTTCCTGACTAAAAGTTTAGTAATATAAAAAACGTAATATGTCCTGTGCAGACCACCTCAAGGCCATATCCCTGTATTCTGTCTCCAACAGGCTGTTGAGAGGAGATCTGTGCCTGGCTATTGGGTTGGGAGGGTGGCCTAAGGGTTGGGAGGGTGGCCTAATGGTTAAGGTGTTTGCCTTACAAACACAAGATGCAGGGTTTGAATCTCACAAGGGATAATTGGCTAAGCTTAAAATGGCTTGCAAGAGCAGTCCGCCGAGTACTAATCTATGAATCTATGAACCTATGGTATACAGGGCATTGTCAGACCCCACTCTGTTGGGCCTCCTGCAGATCAACAAAACAAATAGTAGCAGAATTACCCGTTCTAAAGACTTAAACCTTACCTGTGATATAAATAGGTTCTGCTGGAGAGATAGGTATGTATCCCAGAGACTTTTCCATCTATGGAACAGGATTCCCATCCATGTAAAGCAGAGTTCCTTCCTAAACTAATTCAAGTGCAACTTGGACAATTGGATGGGAAACTGAAAATTCATACCTGGTTTGGCACCTGTGTCTCTAATGCAAAACAGGTAACCTGTAAATGGTTCATTTCCCAGGCTCATGCTTTCACTTAATAAGGGTATCAGAAGTTGTCAGAGATTTGGGATGCATAGCCTAGTAAACACATATGAACCTCTAGAGACAGTCTAACTTTTGGTGTGTCTTCTTATGGCTTACTGAAGATGGAGATCAAATTTTAGGTGGTGGTCTATAATCACACCTAGTAATTTGGTGTGGGGCACCAATCCTATATTGGTCCTGTTGCATGATAGTACATTAAAGGTATTTTTTTGGAGGAGAGAGAGAGTTGGGGGTGAACACAGTAGTAGTAAAGTTTTTTTGGATTTAGGAGGAGTCATGAGCTGTTGAGCCAAGCTTGTATGGCAGAGAAGGATTTCTGTGTGAATTTTTGGGGCATAGCTAGTGTCCTAGCAGCACATGTCAGAGTTGAGTTATTGGCATATTGTACTATGGTTGCCTCTTTGACTGTTGGATTTAGGCTGTTAATAAATAATTTAACAGCTATAGTCCTCGGATAGAGATTTGTGGGACTCCAACAGATATAAGAAGGAAGGAGGAGAAATTACTTTTTCATTTCACTGCTTGGGACCTATTAGTGAGGAAACTAAGAAAGTAGCTCAGTAAGGACAGTGATAGCCTATAGGAAGGGAGTTTAGTTAGAAGAATTTAATAATTGATTATGTTGATTGCCTTGGATAGACCCAGGAATAGGGCTGAAATTATAAGACCAGAATTTCCATTATGATTTATTATATCGGTGAACCTTAGAAGGGCAGTGGCTGTACTGTGATCAATTCTGGATCCATGCTGTGAGGGAGAGAGGAGGTTATGAGAAGTAATTTATGTTTAGAGCGAATAAATCTTTCCAAGATTTTGTATAAAGGTGAAAGAATGGTGATCAGTCTATAGTTTGTGAGTCTGGTTGATGAGCCTCCTTTATGGAGGGGTATTATATAGGATTTTTTCCATAATGTGGGGACATATTTTCTTGGATAGGGTGATGTATTTGAAATAAGACAGGATATGCAAGGCTATCTGCAACAAGTATGAGGTATTCAGATGGAAGTTGGTCAGGGGCAGTGGCTATTGTCTTAAGGTTGTGTAGGTATTTTTTAATTGTAGATTTTGGCACTGGATTGAGTGTTTAGGTCTATAGTAGCTTCAGTGATTGAAGTGGGATGATGGGATTGTCGTAGTTTTGTAGGAGAGAGGTTATTTGTTCTTCATCTTTCGGCTTTTTCCCTGTTAGGGATTGCCACAGCGGATCACCTGCCTGCTCATGATTGGCAGTGAAGTTTTTATGGTGTTGAGTTGCCAGCCTGGCGCCCAACCTTCCACAGAAGGCACGCATATGCACGTACTCACACCTATGGCCAATTTAGAGTATCCAGTCCACCTACAGCATGAAGTTACTAATTTTATAAAATGTAAGTTAAACTGTGAAACATTATATTGGGAATTATTGGTTGAGGATGGGCTGGGTCGGGTTGATATTCCATGACTGTGCAATGTATTTACTGATTTACAGATATTTTTTGTATTGTTTGATGATGAATTTTGTGTGTTGCTATAATTTTTATCCTGTTTTATGCATGATTTGTTATGGTTCCTTAACTGCGTGTATTGTTGCAGGGATATTTGAAACATGGCTTATAGCCATGACTTCCAGTCTTTATCGTTAAGTTGCATGAGTTGTTTTTTATTATTTTTTTTTAGATTGTTTTTAACTCTTTTGGTTCTTAATAGTGTTTGCTCTATTGGGATGTTTAGAAATATTGTATTAAATGTGTCTGCTACTTCATCAATGGAAATGGATTTATGTGGAAGCTAGATGGTCTGGGGTAGGCTGGAAGTAAAAGCTTCTTTACTGAAATTACTGAGGTTCATAACTGTTATAGTTATGAACATTGGGGCTTATTGGGGTGTCTAATTATGTAGCAGCTGTTAGTTGCTTAGGCTATTGGGTAGGGTACCACTTATGGTAATATTGTTTCGGGTGAATGTTAATATTCAGTCTAGGATGAAATCTTTAAATGTGGCCTTGGAGTTTTAATTAATTGAAAGCAACCATACAGCTGAATTGAATTTGTAGAGTTTTGTATGGTTATCTTTTGCCAGTTTGTGTTAATATCTCCTAACAAAATGTCTTCCAGTTTTTTTTGTTGGCTGAGATACCAGGTGGTATGTATAGACCTATTTTTTCTAGAGATGTGTGAACATTTGGTTTGAGGAGTGAGATGAGAAGGTCAGCATTGTTGAAAGTGGATATACTATCATGGTGAGTAGGAGATCTTAAAACATTTCTGTAGAAAACAGCAACTTTACCTGTTTCTGTTGGTTCTGTCTAGTCTGAGTATATTATAACCTGGTGGGAGTATTTCTGTATCTTCTTTAGTAATTGGCTTTAACTAGATTTATGTGGCTATGAAGAGATCAATGGAGTAGTGGGGTATACGATTTGTGATTTTGTTATAGAGTCTTTTTAGGTTACTGTGTCGTATTTTAAGTCCTAGATAGTTAGAGATTTAGCCTGTTCCTGTTTTGAGATGTGTCTAGGATGGTTTGATGGGGTTTGGGGTTAGATGAGTGGGTCTGGTATCGGGATGTCTATCCCTTCCATTATCCAGTTAGAAATGTGGTTATTGAAGAGCCCCCTGGACTTGGGTTTATACAAGATTTTGTGTAAAGGTGGAGCAGGTGCTGCTTGCTTGTATTTCAAGGACTGAATGAGATATTGGAGAAATGTCTTGTGGTATTCTGGTTTAAGTATTGTTTGGTAGCTGTAGGTAACTTACAGTGGGAGATACACTTGTGATAGCTGGTTGAGAGTGTAAGTATAGTGAGAAATACTAGTGATGAAGTACTGCCATATTTGGGATTAGAAGGATGTATAGTTAAGTGACAGTATGTAGTGGAAAGAGTGCCATTATAGATAATAGAGGTCCAAACAGATAAGGAAACAGGGTCAGAATGGCCCAAGTGCTCCCAGAAGGGAAGCAAATTATGCAAATCAAAGAAAGGAGAATGAAGGGGGAATCATATTCTGCATCAATATGTGAGTGAATTAATCCAGTTATGGTGGAAATTGAAAGTAATGATTTTTGATATACAGTTATAGTGATATTAATTTTGAAGGAAACCATGCAAATTTGTTTGAAAAAGCTTTGAATTTTGCCCCTAGAAGAAGAGCTAACATGGCCATCCTCCTTACTGACTTAAAGTTGTTTACTAGAAAATTAAATTTAAGCTTTTGGATAAGAAATACCCAACCCCTGGATACAAAACATTTTCATTAGTCTAACCTCTTTAATCACTCATTAATTTTGCAGACTTCCTTATTTGAAAAAAATGTGTGAATTTGATATTAGGAAAAGGATGGTTAAGAAAAAAACATCAAAATGAAGTTTAATTTAAATAAGGATGAAAACAAATTATTAAGTCAGGTTTGTAGTAATAAGACTATCAGGGTAATGAAACCTGACAAAGGTGGGGGCAACTTTAAAATATGTGGTTATTAAAAATTTTATTCCATCTTAGTGCTATTTTATTTTCGTTCAACTGTAGTTTTAAGTTGCGGTCCAATTTCTAGGCTATTTGTGTGGTTATGATGTCAGAGGTATTTATTTTGTTGCTCACAAAAGTGGAGAATCTTATTTATTATTGTTGGTATGAGCAGTGAGTGTTTATATTTTTCCAGAAGTCCTCCTATTATTATTTTACTCCTGTAGCTTCATGTTTCAATGTCTAAAACTTTGTCTTTTAAAAAATATCTTATCTGTCTCATGGATGTTCATTTCTTTTCTAGTTTACTTATTTTGTCTTTACAGGGTAACAGTATGGATTCCAGTGCATCCATTCTAGACATTATGCAGTCCAGAACAGAGTTCATATTAGAAACCTCTGCTGAGATATAATCAATAGATTTGCATAAGGTCTGCAGAATTTCCTTAGGTCATCCAGAGCAAGATTTTGTTCAGTTTTTGTTTTTGCTGATGTATTTCTATTGCTTTACTTTTCTCTGGATGTTTGCACCTCTGTACTCTTCAGTTCCTGCAACGCAGTGTAACTAAATTATTGTACTAGTATGTATTATTTTTGAAGGCTATTTATTTTCAGAAAAGTTAATAATTTACATTATTCTCCCCCATTTAGCTTGCCGAGTGGATTGGAAGGCCAGAAAAATCAGCCAAACAGTTATGAGGTGGTACATTTTCTGTTTCATTTTGTTATTTCTTTTCTGGAATCTAAAAGTTTAGGATAACTTTTGCCTCATGAAAAGCAATTTATTTTCTGATCACTATTGAAGTGTGAGAACAGTTAGCACCACCCTGAGAATATATTCCCCGAGATTCATGAAGCTCGGTGCAAGGCCGGTGTAAGGCTTGCGCCGGCAGTGCAGTGTATAATCAGCGTAGCAGCGCCATATGCATAGTAATGAGTGCGCGCCGCAACCACAGACACGTGCAGAGGGCACGTGAGCGAGCCCAAGTAGAATGCGGCGGTAGGCGTGGCCAAGCCGGCAGGCGATGAGCAACCTAAAGTGCTGACTTCCACAGGCCGCCTGCAATAGTAACCGCACCAGCCAGGGTCCGTGGATAATGAAACGTATGCAGAGTATGCAACATAGTACCCGTTCACACAAAATGGAGAACCAAACATTAACCCACGAAGTCCAAATTGTACCCGTCCAAGGAACAAAGGATACGCGTAATACTGTGTCCATCATGCAATGCACTGTCAGTGGGCATACCCAGTGAAGGTGTACCGCAGCATGTCAGCGCGCCGCACCTACACAGAGGTAGCCACATGGGCATGGTCACCAGCAGTAGTGAGAGTACACAGCCGGGTAGCCGTGTCGATATAACAACAAGAAGGAAACCAGATACTCTAAACACAGACAAACATGTGCATAGCAACATGTACTACACCCAGCAACGTGCCCATCGCATACACATAGGACGGCGTATGCCTAAGCATAATATCCAGAAGCAGAACCCATGCATGCAAATGTAATACACAACAGCCCCGTCATAGCATGTAACCTGCACCCATGTACGACCGTGCACCCAACCCAGCTAGCAGCCTTGCGCAGCCGCACACCTACACACAATGGGTATACCTGAAATGTAGTAAGAAGTATTGTCCTAGGCAGTGCCATGTGGGCAAATATGTACCCCACATGTTAACATCCCACCTCAGCTACAGATATCCAAATGGCTGCATGTGAATGTGTTGGCAGAATGTGTACATCCCGCATGTGGTATGGACCTGTCAAAACCCCATAGCCGTGCACACGCCACGGTGCCCATAACTGTACACATCTGGACAAGGCAGTATGTTCAGCCACCGTAGTGATGATTAGCTATGCAGACATGTCAAACACAACACATATGGCGGAACATCTGCCCACCAAGCAGGACGCCCCAACAGGGTGCCACATGCAGAGAAGGTGAAGGTGGGATATCACACGTTGAGAATAGCATTGCTGGATGGCCAAACACCCACGGCCAATGCAAAGGATGTAATAACATGTATATGCCTGGATGAATGGGTATGTCATAGCATGGGAATAGGCCAAGCTATCCAACATAATAGCCATGCATACCAGATACAAACTGCCAGTAACACGCAGTAGTAATGCAGGAAGGCATACATGATTGTGGGAATAGCACAGGACATATGGCATGTGCCAAGTGTTGACGCATGACACAAATGTCCAGGATGGGGCTCCCTGCAAAGAAGAACATGTGCCAACCCCACCCCCCACAGATGTACCGGCAGTGGAAACACATCCCAAACACACACCAACACTACCGTCCATCCCACGATAGCAACGGAGGCAGGTCAAAGACCACCATGACGCGTGCACAAACAGGGACACATGTAACCGTTGCCCAAACAACCCCCCACAGGCCAACGAATAATAGTATGGACATATGCATGTAATGCTGCGAAGGATGTGTGGTAGTCCTCAGTATCACAGAGGTAGGTACACAGATACACTGTAATCAACCGTGACGTATGTGCACTGTACACAGCATACCTGCAGGTAATACATAGTTCAATCATGTGCCACAGAAATATACACATACGAATGAGGATAGGGGATAGACAAGTGTGAATGGGACAAACTATGAACATAGGTTCATAGGTCCATAGGTACATAGTAGGCTATCTGCCCAAGGGCAGCTATAACCCTAGCCCATAGTTAGGTTGTCTTTGACAACCCTCCAGTCCAAATATAACAATGCCTATTATATTGCTGTACCTCTGTCAAGCAGTGACAATGAAGTAATCCCTGGGGTATATCTGCAATCCCCTATCCACTGGTCAAGATCCCCCTCGAACAAGGCCAGCGAGGCGCTCTGCCTCACATGTACTGGGATGTTGTTCCGCAGCATAGTGAATGTCTGGGTGATGAATCTGTCCCTCCAACACATTCTATTAATGACCGTGTCAAGGTTCACGTCACCTGCCCCTGTGGTTCTGAGGGATGTAGATCCATTAGATGAAGCATAGTCATCAAATATGGGTCGACATGGCCTTGTATGTCAGGCACAGGTCACCACTGAGCAAGTGGTATGTGACTGAATGGAGCAGGAGTCCTGTCAGTCAAGCAGCATAACACAAATTCCTGACACCCCGCATCCGTTTGACGATGAATCTATGGGGCCTTCCCAGCTGCTGCAGGTGTCGGGTCAGATATCTTCCGAACAGGGCAATGTACTCAATCATAGGTCTAATGAGTGATGAGTACAAGGAGACGATGACCTCCCGTGATCTAGATGTGAATCCCTGCACCATCAGGTGTGCAATGTAGAAGGTCTACCTAACTATGTTAGCAACGTGTGTGTCGAACGAATGGTGACTGACAACCTGGGTCCCCAGATCCCTGATAACTCCCTCTGTGCTCAGTGGATTGCCACCTATATGGCAGCTAAGGGTAACCATGTTCTTCCCAAAGGGTATGACTATGCATTTCCCAGCATTTAGCTGTAGGCCATGTCCCTGGCACCAGATATCCATATCTGTGAGGCCCTTCTGAAGGATATCTGTGTCAGATGTCCGTCCCACTATGGCACCCAGTTCGCAGTCATCTGCAAACATTGTCAGCCATAACCCCCCTGTGATTGCTTGTACTTTGGAAATGTAGATGCAGAAAAAGAGTGGACCCAGGACTGAGCCCCGTGGGACACCGCCTGTGACCGGCTGTGAGTCTGACATGGTGCCAGCAACTATGACCATGTGGGTTGTGTCACCTAGCCATTTTGCAACCCATCCTGCGATGTACGGGTTCACATCTAAGCCGATGGGTTTATCAATGATACTTGAGGGGGGTATTGTGTTGAAGGCCTTTGCCAGGTCGAGGTAGGCTGTATGGACTGCCCGACCCTCATCAATGGCCTCGGTGACTGTTCCTAAAACATCAACCATGTTTTAAACGCATGATCTGCCTTTGACCAAGCCAAACAGGGTTGGATGCAAAGTATGCAAGTCTCCTATGTCGTCATCTATGAGTTCCATTATGATCCTTCCCCATGGCTTTGCAGATAAGGCTTGTCAAGCTAATGGGACGGTAATTACCAGGGTCAGTGGAGGCACTGCCCCTGTGAAGTGGGACTACAGTCGCCGTGCGCCACAACTTGGGTATGTTACCTGAGGTGAGGCTAAGATTAAACAGCCGTCCTAACTGTGGGTCTAGTTCCTCAATGAGTTCGTGGAGTACACAGCCGGGACACCATCTGGTCCCATGGATGCTGTGTTCACTGCCTTGGGGAGAGCATGTCCCACCAGTGCGTTACAGAAGTGTCGGGGGCCACAATCCTCTGGTACAGACATCTCTCCATGTGGGGGGGGGGGGATGTTTGCACCGAACCTGTCAGCCAGTATGTTGGCAATGTGTGTATGTTCAGTAAACTTCACATCATCCTGAACCCAGTCTGAGCATATCTGGGAGTGTCCTCCCAGGTGTCCAACATAGCTAAAGAAGGCCGTATAATTGTCCGTCGAGTCCTTGGTGATATATCTGTCAGATTTGCCCTGGATGATGTCATGAGAGCTTGTAGTTCTTCACATATAATGAGCAAGGGTGTCATACCTTACAAAGATTCTGCTCTGTCTTGTAGTAGCTACCTCCTTTCGCTGTAGAGCTTGTGTATGGCTGGGGTACACCAGACTGGATGCTTGGCATTGGTACAAAGACTCACAGTTGTGTAAGGGATTGCCTGATCCATGCAGTCCTGTAGGTGCTGGTAGAAGGCATATGTAAGTGATTCAGTGGCTTGAGTAATGTTTACCACTGGCTCAGGGGCCTTAAAGGAGACCACACTAGTGTTTAGAAGTGTGAAGTCGGCTTTTGAGAAAGCCATATGTATGGTAACCAGCACCACCCACAGCATTGTATGCCAATAGCAGAAGCTATTGTCCAAATAACATATTATCATTTTTATCATTAAATTATTCATTATTATTTATGTAGTTATTTGTTTTAGCTACTTACACTTGAAAATGCCCGGTAAGGCCGAGCGAAAGTGCTCGTGATCTACTTGTTTTGGTGGTGTTATTTTGACAATAAAGTGGCGATTCTTTCCTATTGGGACTTCCGAGGATGATTTAAAGCAGTTGCTAACCTGCATCTTTGGATGTACACCATTTGGTTTCAGTTTTGAAAAACCTGGTTTTCGTAGCACTACATAATATGGGTAGTCAAACAGACATCCGCGATTGGGGAACATACAGCAGCGGTCAAAACCACTGGCCAGATGGACACAGCCCAACAAGTTCTACACTTTACATATGCACATTGGTGTCCATTGTAGGACCCCAAAAATTGATCCGTATGCTATATCATCCAGCTGCTACCGTTCCACCCAGAAGAAGCGACAGCCGTGACTACGGCAGAGGTAGCCATATGCACCACCAGCGTGTTTAAGGTTGATGACAAGTGTCCATGAAATGCAGGACATATGAACAAAAATCCCCAGATTGTCGAGTCCATAGAAGTGCGTCCACATCCCAGTCCTGCACACATGAAGGATGTGTAATGGGTACCATCGAGGGTTGCAGCCATGGGATCGTGGGTATGCAGAAATGGGGCTCGGTGTTGTTTGGCAGATAATCCGTTGTCCCGCCCCGTGGGAGGGATGTGGGTATAGCACATACCTTACTCCCCACTAATAATGCAAAGCATCCACCGGATAATGCTAAATGCAGGTGTGAAATGTGTACAGCCCTATACCAGTGTCCAGTAGGCAATTCCCATGGATGGACAAGCGTACGACCAAGATGGCACCCATAACTGCAAACCTGGTGGAATTACACAGCTGCAGTAAGGCATAACACAGGAAATACAGATAGGGACTACAGTAGACACTCCCCATACAAAGTTAGACCGCAGTGCGAATACCGGCGTACACAGCACTCAATCTGCCAGCACCAAAATGGGGATCACTCGCTGCCATACTGCGGAACAAATGGGCGACCTGTGGAACACATACTAATGGCACACCAATAACGTCAACTAGGAAGGTCAGTCAAAACCACTGGCCAGATGGACACAGTCCAACAAGTTCTACACTTTACATATGCACATTGGTGTCCATTGTAGGACCCAGAAATTGATACGTATGGAATATCATACAGCTGTTATCGTTCTACCAGAAGAAGCGACAGCCGTGACTACGGCACAGCTAGACATATGCACCACCAGCGTGTTTAAGGTTGATGACAACTGTCTATGAAATGCAGGACATATGAACAGAAATCCCCAGATTTCCGAGTCCATAGAAGTGCGTCCACATCCCAGTCCCGCACACATGAAGGATGTGTAATGGGTACCGTCGAGTGTTGCAGCCATGGGATCGTGGGTAAGCAGAAATGGGGCTCGGTGTTGTTTGGCAGATAATCCGTTGTCCCGCCCCATGGGAGGGATGTGGGTGTAGCACATGCCTTACTCCCCACTAATAATGCAAAGCATCCACCGGATAATGCTAAATTCAGTTGTGAAATGTGTATACAGATAGGGACTACAGTAAACACTCCCCATACAAAGTCAGACCGCCGTGCGAATACCGGCGTACACAGCACCCAATCTGCCAGCAAGAAAATGGGGATCACTCGCTTCCATACTGCGGAACAAATGGGCAACCTGTGGAACACATACTAATGGCACACCAACAACGTCAACTAGGAAGGTCATAGGATGGTTAAACTATGGCGTTCCCACTTATAAAGAACATCCTTCAATGAATTAGTAGGATCTACATGTTTTGGTGGTCTTAGTTTTGACAATACAGTGGCGGATATTTCCCATTGGGACTTCTGAGGTTTATTTAAACCAGTTGCTAACCTGCATCATCGGATTTGCACCATTTGGATTCATTTCAGAAAAACCTGGTTTTCGTAGCACTACATAATATGTGTAGTCAAACAGTCATCCGCGATTGGGGAACATACAGCAGCAGTCAAAACCACTGGGCAGATAGACACAGTCCAACAAGTTCTACACTTTACATATGCACATCGGTGTCCATTGTAGGACCCCAAAAATTGATCCGTATGCCACATCTACCAGCTGTGATCGAGCAACCTAGAAGGAGTGAACAGCCGTGACTACGGCACAGCTAGACATATGCACCACCAGCGTGTTTAAGGTTGATGACAAGTGTCCATGAAATGCAGGACATATGAACAGAAATCCCCAGATTGTCGAGTCCATAGAAGTGCGTCCACATCCCAGTCCCGCACACATGAAGGATGTGTAATGGGTACCATCGAGGGTTGCAGCCATGGGATCCTGGGTATGCAGAAATGGGGCTCGGTGTTGTTTGGCAGATAATCCGTTGTCCCGCCCCATGGGAGGGATGTGGGTATAGCACATGCCTTACTCCCCACTAATAATGCAAATTATCCACTGGAGAATGCTAAATGCAGCTGTGAAATGTGTACAGCCCTATACCAGTGTCCAGTAGGCAATTCCCATGGATGGACAAACGTATGACCAAGATGGCACCCATAACTGCAAACCTGGTGGAATTACACAGCTGCAATAAGGCATAACACAGGAAATACAGTTAGGGACTACAGTAGACACTCCCCATACAAAGTCAGACCGCCGTGCGAATACCGGCGTACACAGCACACAATCTGCCAGCACTAAAATGGGGATCACTCGCTTGCATACTGCGGAACAAATGGGCGACCTGTGGAACACATACTAATGGCACACCAACAACATCAACTAGGAAGGTCATAGGATGGTTAAACTATGGCGTTCCCACTTATAAAGAACATCCTTCAATAAATTAATAGGATCTACATGTTTTGGTGGTGATAATTTGACAATACAGTGGCGGATATTTCCTATTGAGACTTCTGAGGATTAGTTAAAGCAGTTGCTAACCTGCATCATTAGATTAACACCATTTGGGTTCATTTTAGAAAAACCTGGTTTTCATAGCACTACATAATATGGGTAGTCAAACAGTTATCCGCGATTGGGGAACATACAGCAGCAGTCAAAACCACTGGCCAGATGGACACAGTCCAACAAGTTCTACACTTTACATATGCACATCGGTGTCCATTGTAGGACCCAAAAATTGATCCTTACGGAATACCATCCAGCTGCTATCGTACTACCAGAAGAAGCGACAGCCGTGACTACGGCACAGCTAGACATATGCACCACCAGCGTGTTTAAGGTTGATGACAAGTGTCCATGAAATGCAGGACATATGAACAGAAATCCCCAGATTGACGAGTCCATAGAGGTGCGTCCACATCCCAGTCCCGCACACCTGAAGGATGTGTAATGGGTACCATTGAGGGTTACAGCCATGGGATCCTGGGTATGCAGAAATGGGTCTCGGTGTTGTTTGGCAGATAATCCGTTGTCCCGCCCCGTGGGAGGGATGTGGGTATAGCACATGCCTTACTCCCCACTAATAATGCAAATCATCCACCGGAGAATGCTAAATGCAGGTGTGAAATGTGTACAGCCCTATTCCAGTGTCCAGTAGACAATTCCCATGGATGGACAAGCGTATGACCAAGATGGCACCCATAACTGCAAACCCGGTGGAATTACACAGCTGCAGTAAGGCATAGCACAGGAAATACAGATGGGAGCTACAGTAGACACTCCCCATACAAAGTCAGACTGCCGTGCGAATACCGGCATACACAGCACTCAATCTGCCAGCACCAAAATGGGGATTACTCGCTGCCATACTGCGGAACAAATGGGCGACCTGTGGAACACATACTAATGGCACACCAACAACGTCAACTAGGAAGGTCATAGGATGGTTAAACTATGGCATTCCCACTTATAAAGAACATCCTTCAATGAATTAATAGGATCTACATGTTTTGGTTGTGTTATTTTGACAATACAGTGGCGGATATTTCCTATTGGGACTTCTGAGGATTAGTTAAAGCAGTTGCTAACCTGCATCATTGGATTTACACCATTTGGGTTCAGTTTAGAAAAACCTGGTTTTCGTAGCACTATATAATATGGGTAGTCAAACAGACATCCGCGATTGGGGAACATACAGCAGCAGTCAAAACCACTGGCCAGATGGACACAGTCCAACAAGTTCTACACTTTACATATGCACATTGGTGTCCATTGTAGGACCCCAAAAATTGATCCATACGCTATATCTACCAGCTGCGATCGATAGACCCAGAAGAACTGACAGCCGTGACTACGGCACAGCTAGACATATGCACCACCAGCGTGTTCAAGGTTGATGACAAGTGTCCACGAAATGCAGGACATATGAACAGAAATCCCCAGATTGTCGAGTCCATAGAAGTGCGTCCACATCCCAGTCCCGCACACATGAAGGATGTGTAATGGGTACCGTCGAGGGTTGCAGCCATGGGATCATGGGCATGCAGAAATGGGTCTCGGTGTTGTTTGGCAGATAATCCGTTGTCCTGTCCCGTGGGAGGGATGTGGGTGTAGCACATGCCTTACTCCCCACTAATAATGCAAAGCATCCACTGGATAATGCTAAATGCAGGTGTGAAATGTGTACAGCCCTATACCAGTGTCCAGTAGGCAATTCCCATGGATGGACAAGCGTACGACCAAGATGGCACCCATAACTGAAAACCTGGTGGAATTACACAGCTGCAGTAAGGCATAACACAGGAAATACAGATAGGGACTACAGTAGATACTCCCCATACAAAGTCAGACCGCCGTGCGAATACCGACGTACACAGCACTCTATCTGCCAGCACCAAAATGGGGATCACTCGCTGACATACTGCGGAACAAATGGGCGACCTGTGGAACACATACTAATGGCACACCAACAACATAAACTAGGAAGGTCATAGGATGGTTAAACTATGGCGTTCACACTTATAAAGAACATCCTTCAATGAATTAATAGGATCTACATGTTATGGTGGTGTTATTTAGACAATACAGTGGCGGATATTTCCTATTGTGACTTCTGAGGATTATTTAAAGCAGTTGCTAACATGCATCTCTGGATGTACACCATTTGGTTTCAGTTTTGAAAAACCTGGATTTCGTAGCACTACATATTATGGGTAGTCAAACAGACATCCGCGATTGGGGAACATACAGCAGCAGTCAAAACCACTGGCCAGATGGACACAGTCCAACAAGTTCTACACTTTACATATGCACATTGGTGTCCATTGTAGGACCCCAAAAATTGAACCCTATGCAATATCTACCAGCTGCGATCGAGCGACCCTGAAGGAGTAACAGCCGTGACTACGGCACAGCTAGACATATGCACCACCAGCGTGTTTAAGGATGATGACAAGTGTCCATGAAATGCAGAACATATGAACAGAAATCCCCAGATGGTCGAGTCCATAGAAGTGCATCCACATCCCAGTCCCGCACACATGAAGGATGTGTAATGGGTACCGTTGAGGGTTGCAGCCATGGGATCGTGGGTATGCAGCCATGGGTCTCAGTGTTGTTTGGCAGATAATCCGTTGTCCCGCCCCGTGGGAGGGATGTGGGTATAGCACATGCCTTACTCCCCACTAATAATGCAAAGCATCCACCGGATAATGCTAAATGCAGGTGTGAAATGTGTACTGCCCTATACCAGTGTCCAGTAGGCAATTCCCATGGATGGACAAGCGTACGACCAAGATGGCACCCACAACTGCAAACCTGGTGGAATTACACAGCTTCAGTAAGGCATAACACAGGAAATACAGATAGGGACTACAGTAGACACTCCCCATACAAGTCAGACCGCCGTGCGAATACCGGCGTACACAGCACTCAATCTGCCAGCACCAAAATGGGGATCACTCGCTTCCATACTGCGAAACAAATGGGCGACCTATGGAACACATACCAATGGCACACTAACAACTTCAGCTAGGAAGGTCATAGGATGGTTAAACTATGGTGTTCCCACTTATAAAGAACATCCTTCAGTGAATTAATAGGATTAATGTCAATTGACCATGGAATACACCTAATCAACATCAAAGAAGCGCTGGCACCTTATGGCACACAATCCAAAACACACATAGGTAGATGAAACAGTCAACGGAGACATTGTCCAGGACAGGTCCCAAATGGTATACAAAGGTTCCTTCATAGACAAGTAAGCGCTTTCACCCGTAGGCTCCGTCAGACTTACACATAACATAAAAGCATCCAGGCTTTAAATATCCCCCCTTACACTTTCATTGGTCAATTTCTCAGCAAACAATGAACATTTATCCACAGCATATAAAGCACAGACGCAATGTTAACTACACACACACATATTAACATCTTCAAAAACATCCTATTAAAACATGTATTATATGATATTGTACTATGCCTAATACTCATCAATCAAAGATCTAACAATATATATAGAAGATATGTATATCATATCAATGTAATACAGTGGTAAACAACTGAAAGCGTGGACTAATGTGTGTTAACTGTATATCTGTACCTAAACTACATTCCTGTTACGGGGGTTTAAGCCACCTGCTTCTCAAAAGAGGCTTCATCAGTGTTTCATCAGTCAGCCCTGGTGTGTGGTCAATCCTCCACCTAATAATCCATCTTAATCCGCATTCTAAAGCATAGTTGATGAGGTCCCCCTTCTGGTATTCTAACCTAGCCTTCATAAAACACTGAATGTAAACGTATGCCTTGTGATGTGCTCATAGCCAGCCGTAGGCATACGCCAATCCTGCGGCTGCCTAGGGCACCGCACTAGTAGGGCCACCTGTCTAGTAGGTATGTCATGTAGGTACACCAGGATGGGGGCACCATGTGTTGTAGTGGTGGGCGCCATGGAGCCCTATAGCCTAGGGCAGCGGTCGATCTAAGGCCACTGCCGTAGGAGGGGTAGTACGGTCTGCAGGTATGTGCAGAAGTGCACATGAAACAGCGGTTCACAAGGATTACCCATAGTGGCGACACCTGCACAGATGGCTATAGCGGGACACACACACGACCATGCATACAGCACAGTTAGACATACACACACCATAAATAGGCAATTATACACAAGGTTTATGGCGTGTACGGGTACAGTGTCAGTACAGCAAGGATAACTGTCTGCCACGATATCCAGCAGATGTCTCTAGGGTGTTCTGGAATACGGACGTTGCATGGACAATGAGTGGATATGCATCTTACCACAGTTCTATGTGTCAGCCGTGCAAATATGCGATACATGGGACAGACAGCTGTCCATGCAAGAGCAGCACTATGGACACAACATAGGTATGTAGATATACAACGAGAGAGATACACAGATGGACACATGTGGCAAGGCCGTGAGTGTAACGTACACAGCACCACCCCACCACACCATAGCAGGGTGCACGTGGAGAACACGCTACGGAGGTCGCCAACCACAGCAGGCACACAGGCAGTCCACGAGCTGCGTCTCACCATCCACAAACACAGGGATGGTGGCAGGATATGAGTGTTCTGCAGAAACTCTAAAGCCATACCCTATGAACCCATGCGGCTGGGAGCATAGACACACACACACACATCTGGCAGGCATGGTGATTGACCACACCCCCACATACCCAACCGCACAACAGTATGACACAGGTATGGAACGCGCTACGTGGACCACCGAACACAGCACCGTCAGAGGCACATGTCCAGGTGGGTGACAACATCCGTAAAGGAATAGCCGCCGATAGCCAAGGTATATGTTGCCAAGCATCTAAAATAACTACACTCTACTAGGGAAGCTGTGAACACACACACCCCACACACACACGGGGAAGGGCCGGGAGTCAAATCTACGCCTACCTACATGTACTCACTACAGCATGATGCATTTACAGAACGCGCTACCGAGATTACTGAGCACAGCGCTGTCAGAGGCATACTTCTAGGCGCGTGACATTATCCGTAAGGGAATAGCTGACAATAGCCAAGGTATGTGTTGCGAAGCATCTAAAAGCATGTTCATCTGCAGAGGCAGCTGGAAACACACACACACCTCACACACACACGGGGAAGGGCCGGGAGTCAAACCTACGCCTACCTACATGAACTCACTACAGCATGATGCATTTACAGAATGCGCTACCAAGATTACTGAGCACAGCACTGTCAGAGGCATACTTCTAGGCGGGTGACATCATCCGTAAGGGAATTGCTGACAATAGCCAAGGTATGTGTTGCGAAGCATCTAAAAGCATGTTCATCTGCAGAGGCAGCTGGAAACACACACACACATCTCACACACATACGGGGAAGGGCCGGGAGTCGAACCTACGCCTACCTACATGAACTCACTACAGCATGATGCATTTACAGAACGCGCTACCGAGATTACTGAGCACAGCGCTGTCAGAGGCATACTTCTAGGCAGGTGACATCATCCGTAAGGGAATAGCTGACAATAGCCAAGGTATGTGTTGCGAAGTGTCTAAAAGCATGTTCACCTGCAGAGGCAGCTAGAAACACACACACACACACACACACACACACACACACACACACACACACACACACACACACACACGGGGAAGGGCCGGGAGTCGAACCTACGCCTACCTACATGAACTCACTACAGCATGATGCATTTACAGAACGCGCTACCGAGATTACTGAGCACAGTGCTGTCAGAGGCATACTTCTAGGCGGGTGACATCATCCGTAAGGGAATAGCTAATAATAGCCAAGGTATGTGTTGCGAAGCGTCTAAAAGCATGTTCATCTGCAGAGGCAGCTGGAAACACACACGCACACACCTCACACACACACGGGGAAGGGCCGGGAGTCGAACCTACGCCTACCTATATGAACTCACTACAGCATGATGCATTTACAGAACGCGCTACTGAGATTACTGAGCACAGCGCTGTCAGAGGCATACTTCTAGGCGGGTGACATCATCCGTAAGGGAATAGCTGACAATAGCCAAGGTATGTGTTGCGAAGCATCTAAAAGCATGTTCATCTGCAGAGGCAGCTGGAAACACACACACACACACCTCACACACACACAGGGAAGGGCCGGGAGTCGAACCTACGCCTACCTACATGAACACACTGCAGCATGATGCATTTACAGAACGCGCTACCAAGATTACTGAGCACAGCACTGTCACGAGGCATACTCCTAGGTGGGTGGTATCATCTGCAGAGGCAAGGCAGCCGATAGGGAATGAAGTCAGAGTGCGCAGTCACACAGCATGTTACCATCCCAAGGTGGGCGTACAGTAACACGGTAGTGCTGCAGTCGGGAATACCAACTAACAACGGAGCAGTACATCACGACATGGATACGGGATGCACCACATACAGTATACCCTATGGAAGGGCATCCGGTGTGCAGGATGTAGGCAGCCATTGTGGCATAACAACCACATATGAGTCACCTGGATGGTCACCATGGCTATGCAGGATGTCATTGGCCATGGCTACATGCCTAGTAGCAGACATCGGTGCCGACTGTAGTGTGTACCCCCGAATGGTGTACTGGCCATGCCCTCACACCTAGCGGTTGCGAAGGGGAGACAGACATGCTCACGGGGTATCAGCGCAGACGGGCGCGGTGTGCACTGTACTGTGTGTCCATCTACACAGCTGCTTACTGGGCATGCTCAGACACTTAGAATCTGCACAGTACAGACATGCATACACATGGGGCGATGGCATGGGAGGCAGAATGTGGACCGTCGTGTGTGTCCACCCACACAACAGCAACCCGGCCATGCCACAGACGTGGCAGTTGCGAATGGGAAACAGGCATGCACACGAGGTATCAATGCAGACGGGCGCGGTGTGCACTGTACTGTGTGTCCATCTACACAGCTGCTTACTGGGCATGCTCAGACACTTAGAATCTGCACAGTGCAGACTTGCATACACATGGGGTGATGGCATGGGAGGCAGAATGTGGACCGTCGTGTGTGTCCACCCACACAACAGCAACCCGGCCATGCCACAGACGTGGCGGTTGCGAAGGGGAAACAGGCATGCACACGGGGTATCAACGCAGACGGGCGCGGTATGCACTGTACTGTGTGTCCATCTACACAGCTGCTTACTGGGCATGCTCAGACACTTAGAATCTGCACAGTGCAGACATGCATACACATGGGGCGAAATCATGGGAGGCAGAATGTGGACCATTGTGTGTGTCCACCCACACAACAGCAACCCAGCCATGCTCACACACGTAGTATGTGCTACGCGCCATCCGGCATGCAGACGGAGTGCACACACCGCAAGTCACGGCCAGGTAAACCCGTACACACGCACAGGGTGGACACACATGCAGTCACATGTACACACACAGATGACAGCACAGGCGTCACGGGTGCAGGCTGAACATGTACACACTGTAGTGAACACTGTAGCTGCTATGCCAGCACCATGTCATCGGTGCAGCAGTATGCCTCACGGTCCAGCAACTGCATGTGACATATGTCCAGAAGACTATGTGGTGGTGTACGTCCATCGTGCAGAGTACACATGTACTATCAATGGTCCCACAGGTGTGATGTAGTCCACCCATACCGGTATACACGGACAGGCATGCTCCACACATACCACGGGCCAGACACAGATATGACACATGACTGCAGCTGTACCACAGTGAAACAATGTCCGGATATGTCACATATGTGATTTCCTGGCTGTGTGCATGGACTGCACGCAGGACACATACGAGGCCTGTGATGTACCACATGCATAACACAGGCGTACGCGGTAATACAAACACGAAGGGAAGGCAGACACATGTCTGTGGTATGCACCCCCAACAGGGTGTAGCGGTGTTCACTGGGACACATACCCTTGTACAGTTTCCCTGTGACAGCTGTGATACCATACCATAGTCCATGTTCCATGTATGTCGACACACATGTCACAATGTAGCAATGCATACACACATGGCAACAGGGGATACATGTGACACGTGTACTGTGCACGGTGCAGCCATGCATGAGCGGTGTCCGGTGTCCGTAACACAGTTGCAACCCCCTACCACATGCATACCCATCATGGGGGCCATCATATGGTGGCATAGTAAAAGCACGCATGGCAGTCTGTGTGTACACCATGTGTTTAAACACCTGTCCACATGCATGTGTGCAGGTGCTGGTCACAGGTGTGTCACACACCACCCTACCCTGCCATGTGCATACAGTCTGCTATGTCGCCTTTACATGACAGCGCTGCCATAATGCATACCCATCGGCCATGCGTCATCGACCATATGTCACATTGCCACTGTAACCCCTACCACCTCCCAAGTGCAGATATTGGCACAGCTGCCAGATACAGTGGTAGTACGCAGGATGCACCACATACCGCTGCACGCCTGCACATATCCCATGTAGCGGGTGTGGCATTCCTAGCACCAACTTGTGTGCAGGAATGTGTGCCCATGTATGCCACAGATCGGGGGGACTATGTGCCATGTGCCATACATCACTGTACACCATGGTAGAAATCTGTACCTACCTCAGTGTGGGGTGCATCGATGTGGATGGTGCAGTACATGCAACACATCATCCCTCCGTGTAGACATATGTGGCCACCACCATGTCAGTGTGTCAACATGTGTGTATGTCTGCTGCCTGTTGTGAGGGTGTATGCAGATATAGTGTTGTGACTGGACACTGACAACACAGGGTGACCATCCCGTACTGATGCTGCATTGTACAGCCCTGTCAATGCCATACCTGTGAGCCTTACTGGCCACCTGTGCAAGACCACCCCCTGTGACATGGCGTGTGGGTGCATTGTCTTGTGAGGGTGCTGACCACACAGACAGGTGTCCCCATCTGCACACAATGGTGTGTGTGCCATAGAGGTGTACGCACCGCGATTGTGGACATATTCCTGTATCGGTACAGCATCCGGCTGCTGCACACCGTGCACCACAGCTGACAGGTGAAACCTGCGGTCAGTAGCCAGCACACTGCGTTACGACACCTGCAGAATGTCACCATACCTGTACTGTGTCATGCCATGTATGTGATGTCTCTGTCCACCATAGCCTGTGGCACCGACCACAGACGTCAGGTGCAGTATATGTGTGACATGTGCGTCATGTACCGTGTAAGCAACGTTACACTGTATCCGGCTCCGTGCTCCGCAGGTTTATGTGTATAACCTCTCTTCTTGCAATCCCGACTGTCTGTACTCTATATCACAAAAGCTCTGCACCTGCACCCATAGTATTCCTACATAGGTAAAGTACATGTATACTAAATGGAGTACTACACTGGCCTAGAATCCCCTTGTGTACCCACTTCCCTATAGGTGCCTTCTGACCCAGTTACACAGCAAATGCATTCACGTTCTCTGGCATGTCGAAGGGTCAATTGCTAGCGACCTCTCCTGTTCATATGGTGAATCTGGGCGTCCTGGGCACTGTTACAGGTGCCTCATGGACACGGACAAGCCGCACCTCCCCCAATGAACATAATACATGTGACATATGCAACTATATAGCCAGACAGGGGGCTGTGCTCTCTCAAACCATGACCGGCAAGACCAAGCGGGAGGGGAAGGACACCATGCACACCACAAACCCAGTGTCACATGTGACTATCGGAAATGCTAATCAAACACATGAACACACTAAGACATACCTGGAGCCACTGTTAAAACATGTCACGAACCTAACGAGCCCTCTGAAGCAGTCACACAAGCAACTGCCTCCACAAGACATAGGACATGCAACACATAGTTCTCAACATCAGTGTGCTAAACTGTCAGAGCCCCAAAGGCAACACACACACTGCCAGACACACTTGTAATGGGTGACGCCACTGTCAGACACACCGTCGTCCCACCCACCAGACTGAACAAGGGAATGATCACTGTAGGCTGCCTGCTGGGCGCTGGAATCCGCCACATAACACACGCACTCAGGTCACTCCGCAGCATGTACAGGTATGACTCGGTCATTGCCCATGATGGTGTCAACGACTGGAGACATACCACCCTGGGATACATTAAAGGAGACATAGAGGGCCACTCAGATTGTGTAGCCCAGGCCGGCATGTCCCTGACCCTGGGCAGTATCCCACCCTCATCAAGTATGATGCCACTATACTGGCTCCAAGTGGTCACCCTTGATAATGTGCCTGGTTACCGGTGTCAGTCTGAGGGGATCCAGATTCCTCATACCTGGGATGACATGCTTGGCACGCCACACCCCTTCACAAGGTATGGCTCGCACCTGTCGCCCCTGGTCTTCAAGGGTTTGGCTAAGGCACCTGCCACCCCCACAGTGCCCACTGCAGGCAAGGCTGGAATGATAAACCTACCACCCTACACTACAAACCTGGAGAACAGACAGGGTGATACTGCTCAGTGCCAGTGGTCTACGCCCATGCTGCACACCCTCAAATGCCCTCCTCAGTATGGAGGACATTGATGTCAGTGCTGTGACTGAAACATTGATCAGGGCTGCTGAGAGCACCCCAGCACTATCGGGTCATACCCCATATCACGCATTCAGGACCATAACCCGGACCTAATACAGAAGGAGGGGGAGTCTCCATTTCCATGAAGGATACACACACCTCCAGGTTGGCAGAAATGCACGTAGCAGCGGGGAATATCCAGGTGCAATTAACCATGGATAGGACTGCCCTACAGTTTGTTGCATGCTACAGACCACCCTCCCAAACCCAGGATACCTGCACAGCCTTCCTGAAGACACTGGTGAGTGTGAATGCTCTCACAACACTGTCATATTGGGTGACATCAACCACCCATACATAGACCGGGAACATTACCCAGGACACACCACCCTACACCAAAGGTTCCAGGTGTTCATACACCTGAATGCTGTGGAACAACCATGCACCATACCCACAAGGGGGGGAAGTATACTAGTTCTGATCATCACACATGGGGACGATATGCTCCACACAGGGTGTACATCCCTCAATGGTGAGGTCAGACCATATAGTGAACTCACTGGAGATCCGCATCCTGCACCCAACTCCGGCATGGGAGACCACAGTGACGACCTCTCCACAGCAAACCACACACGTCATATGACCAATGTGGTACCCTACAAGGCCTCCATGCCAGTGGTAAACACAGGCCACACTGATGAAACCCTTACAAATGCCTTCTATGAGCACCCCCAGGAATGTCTGCACCAAGCGATCCTGATAACATCAGGACCTTGTCCACCGAAGGCAGGCACATGGTCTGGTGGACCCCAGCCATTGACAAACCGTACAACAAGAGTTGAGAGCTAATACATGACAGAGCAATATCAGTACCAGGGAAGGCATCACTGATTAATACCGGCGTTAACATACGATCACTCATACAATCATCCAAGGCCACCTGTGGGACTGGTACTGCAAAGGACACATAAGACAACCATAGGGCCTTCCTTAGCTATGGTAGGAACATGGGTGGAAGCACAAAGTTATGCCCGGAATTACTCCAGAATGGTACAATGATCACTGAACCCACAGACATTGTCAACAAACCAGCGGACATGTTCCATGCATACATCTACCCCCCCCAAGAGGGGACGTATCCATCCCACCAGAGTCTAGCCTCCCAAACATCCCGTATGCCCAGGAGAGAGCTGATATCTGTTAGGCAGTGAACACAGCATCAATGGGACCAGATGGTGTCCCCGGCTGTGTGCTACACAACCTCATTGAGGCCCTCACCTCCCAGATAAGGCTGCTGTTTCATCTTAGCCTTACTATGGGCTACGTCCCCGATGGATGGCATACGGCAACTGTGGTCCCACTACACCAGGGTAGTGCTCTTATGGACTCTAGACATCCCTGCCCTATCAGCTTGACAAGCCTTGTCTGCAAAGCTGTGGGGAGGTCCATACTGGAGCCCATAAATAAAGACATTGGTGTACAGCAAATACCGGAACATACCCACATCGGCTTAGTCAAGGGCAGATCCTGCCTCCCAAACCTGGTCGACCTGTTTGGAGGGGTCACTAAGGCCATTGATGGGGGTACGTTGGTTTGCACAGACTACCATGACCTGGCGGGAGCGTTCAAACCACACTCCACGTGGGCATCATAGAAAGGCTCACCAGCGTAGATGTAGAGACATATGTCACACGATGGTTTGCCAACTGGATGGAGGTCAAACCCCACAGGGTTTGTGTTCCTGGTGCCATGTCAGACTCCAAGCTGGTCCCGAGTGGTGGCCCACAGGGCTCAGTCCTGGGCCTCCTCCTGTTCGGCATTCAACGTTCCAATGTTCATGCAAACATAGGGGGATTGTGGCAGACAAGGTATGCAGATGACTGCACACCGCCACCATACTCAACACCCCATCAGACACGGACATCCACCTGGGGTCTCATAGAAATGGATAACTGGTGCCAGAGCCATGGCCTGATGCTACATGCCAGGGGAAGGTATAGACCTACCCTTTGGGAAAGACATGTTCACCCGATTTACCATATAGTTGGTAATCCATTGAACATGGTGGACGTGATCAGGGACATGGGTACCAAACCTGTCGGTAACCTCTCTCGACACTCACATTGCCAATGTGGTTGGGAAGACATTCCACTGTGTCCACCTGGTCATGAAGGGATTCACATCCACATCAGGGGAGGTCATTGTACCCCTGTACTCTTCACACATCAGACCAATGATTGCGTACAACGCCACATTTGGAATGTACCTAACCTGACACCTGCAGCACTCGGAAGGACCTCAAACATTCCACAACACAGGGATAAAGGTGCTGAGACATATGTCACACACTGCCCGACCGAGGGGACTCTGGCTGTATACCTTCTCAGCCCGTCTGCTCTGAGGTGATCTGTGCCTGACATACACGGCCATGTCCGACCTGGGTGACATGGACATGTTCCACCTCCTAGGCTCCAAACAAACACGGGCACAGAAGCAACTGACAGAAACCTCAACACGGACATAAATAGGACGTGCTGGGGGGACAGAGTCATCGCCCAGAGACCCCCTACAACATGGAAAAGATTCCCATCCCATGTGAAGAAGAGCCCCTGACTGACTCTGTCCAATAGTAATCCTGACGTGTGGATGTGTGATCGTAGGTATGCGCCAGGCATCATCTCTGTGTCACTGCTGGACAGAGGGACAGCGGACCGATGGATGTAGTATCCTCATCCTAAGGGGTGGTAAAAGCCACACACACTCTGGCTAGGCTTACACATGCCGTAGGGCCATAGCCTGGTATGTACCTATGCACCTATGTACCTATGTAGGGGTCCATGCAGGTTGCGGGTACCTGTGGTATGCTGATATTGCCAGATGTGCCTGTGGGTAACCCACAGCTACACTAGTGGGGGACTGATAACAGTGCTCCCAGTAGGCACATGCAAGTACACCATATTTGGCATACAGGTTAACAGAACCAACATGGTGGTACACATGTAACCGTCATGCATACTGTGTACACAGCTCAATGTATGCTGCACCTGCACTACATGGTATGTCTGCTGCATGATGTCAGTACATAACCCACGTCACATACGCACCTGTCAACTGTCATACACAACCACTGCAACATACACATCACGCACTATGCGGACACAGGTATCACATACACCTCTCACTATCTTGTCCACCCTGTGCATCAGAATATGTTTGCATAACCGTGCACCGATGGTGTGGATGACAGTGCTGTGGCAGAGGCTTCATCATATGCACAGGGTGATATGTGTGCCAGGGGCATAGGCTGTACCAATGGATGACATCATGTGTGTGTGTAAAGGCCGGTGCATTTACTGGGCATGACTGTGCAGAATGCATGTGGATGTGGTGGAGCCCTACAGTTGTGTCTGCTGTGTGTGGGTATGTGTGTGCACAGTTCAGCCATCTGTGATGCCTACACGGGGTATACTTGGCAGCCCCAGACTGTACAGTGCAGGTTGTACGGCTCACTGTGTCCGCCTGCGGCCACGTGACCCGTGCCTGCCTGGGGTCACACGGGCACTACCGGGTGGAGGTATGGAGTGGCCACTCTCCGATGACACATGTCCGCTGGAACCGTGTTCATGCTGGGACCGGCCAGGGCCACGTCCACGTGGCCTGCTGTGTCCTGGTGTGGTTGGTGTAGCACCAGCTGCACTGCTGCTGCTACGGCACTGTGTGAGTGGGCATGAGAGGTGGCACGCACACGTCGACCTGCACTAGGTGGTGTTGCTGGCCTACGGCCACGTGTCCTACGCCTCACCCCTACCAGGTGTTCCAGCACAGACAGCTCACGCTCGTGGATTGACATGCCTTGGTCGAGTATTCCAACCATCTCACCTAATCGCCTATCCAGAACATCGGCAAGCTGCTGTTGAGCATTCGCCAATGACTGGATGTTCTCATTTAGGGAACGGATTGCGGCCCTCTGCAGCCTCTGCCCTTCTTGGTTCTGCCGTTCAGCACGTGCCTGTGCTGCCATTACAGTCTGGAACATGCGTCTGGTGATACCAGCTGCTGCACCCTGTACGGCAGGTGCATGTCTACCAGAGCTCCTCCTACGAGCAGCACCAGCCACATGCCTGTGTGGCACATCACCAGTCATTACACTGGCAACATGGTGTGTACCCGCACCTTCTGTAGCCACCACACATTCCTGCTCAATGCCAACAGACGCTGACTGTCCTTCCTCTATGGGCAACGGTGATGTGGTATGTGTCGGCATCTGAACCGTGTGCGGAGATGAAGGGGACATAGGTGGGATGTTAATCAATGGCACAGCTTCTGCCTGTGACAACCCTGCCTGTGCCTCATGCATATGGTCATCACCGCTAGTATCTGTGGGGACACTAGCATCAGATGGACTGCAGGAGGGGAACGCATCTACACCACCTGTGAATACAAAGACATACTGTAAGATACATTACACACACGCAGACACACATGCAGACACACACACACACACACACACACACGCAGACACACACAGACACACACACACACACACACACACACACGCACTCAGACACACACATGCGGAGACACACACACTGACACACACACGCAGACACACACACATGCAGACACATCATGCATGTGATATTGCAGATGGCATGCAGCATTCCCACACCACAGCTCAGTGAATGCAGGCCAGACATTAATAGTGGTAGTATGCATACTGTCCTGGGGTGCACACTACATCAAGCAGGTGTCATTTCAGTAGGCATGCAGTACACACATTCATGGTAGTTTGCATGCATCACCGTGATACACCGTGTGGTCACAGGCGGGTTAACAGTACACATGGCTGGCGTCACTTTGTCATGTACTCCGCCAACATGTGCGATAACATGTGGACATGTGACAATGGTGTCCCACCACATGCACCACATCAAACTGGATGTCACAGTGCAGTGTTATGTGTACAGGCTACAGATAGAATGCATGTGTAACAAGGATGTCTGTGCAGGTGTGGTTGGTGGGAGCTGTGTACATAGCTATACAGTGGGGAGTACGGGCACTGTGCCACTGCATGGCAGCAAGACACAGGTATGTTTCTGTGCGATGCATAACATGGACGCATTACATTGCCATGTCTGCAACACAGTCATGCTGTTCCACAGCACCTATATGGTAGACATTGGTGGCACCTTCAGTGGCTGCAGACAGGCATTTCGTTTGTCTGGTGTACCACATCAGATGTACAGGGGGTCCACTACAGCTATGATCGCACTATGTGTGGACAAGGTGCAACGGTGACTTCCCACTGCAGATGTACTGTGTAGCAACATGCCTGTGGGTATCACCCATGGCCATGTTTGACTGGGTCATGGACAATTGTGTGTGATGGGCATCGTGTACACATCCCTGTGGTGGCCCATGTGACATACACCCATACTAGTCTGAGGTGTCACAATCCCGAAGGCTATGCAGACATTGTGGATGTCTGCTATGTCGTGCGTAGGTCATGTCATGGTGTGACAATGTTGCAGACAGAACACCACGTGTATGGGACATGTCATGTGCCATGTCACAACGTGTGCACACAATGCAGGGGCATAGGTCGCATTGGTAACACCTGTGTGCTGGCCAGATCACAGCTCACTATGTGGTACTGTGTGCGTACCGCAAATGGCATTCCGATGCATACTACACATGCAGCCATTGTAGAACACCTCCACCATTGTATGCATAGCTGACTGCACATATCACACCGAGGGGTTATGTGTTGTGATGCCGGTGTATACTAACGGTTGTATCTACTGTACATGGGTGGCGTGTGTGTCGGGTGTTGCAACCTGTATACCGTGACTGGAGCAGACCCAGGTGTGCATGTCATACCTGGCCACATGGGGAATATCTATACACTGTAACATGCCTAATACTAGCAACAGTCTCACCTGCGACGGACCCATGGCTGTGCGACACGCCAGAGGTACCTGTATAGGGGTGACACAACAGTATACACATTATCCATTACTGTAGCCACAGTAAGCACTGTGCATGTCACATCATGTACCTGTGTGGTAGCATGTGTTATGCACATGTCTACAAACACAATGTAGCATACCGTAGTATGCAGCTTGTGTGGACATATACCTGGCATGTGTTGGTACATTATGTGGTGTACTATGACTCCCACACCTACGTCAGTTATCATACACACATGCAAGACTGACTTACCAGGCAGCTCCAGGCTCGTTGGTTGGGAGACACCCACCTCCACGATGGCAGCGAGTGTTTCTGCATGATGTTCCCTGGGTGTCCCTAGACTGGCCAGGAGCTCCTCCGTGTGTGTGAGTGGGTGCTGGGTTGGTGGCCCACCACCTGTCCCATCTTGTTCTCTGGCGATTGCGGTGGCACGCTGTTTCGCGTGCCGTATTAGGTCTATGCAGTGTCGGCGGATCTGCTGGTAGGTGCAGTTGTTGCCACCCACGTTGTTCACCCTCCTGCGCATATCCTGCCACATGTCATACCGCTGCTGTGCTTGTTGTGGCACATGGCTGAATAGTAGCTCGTAGTTGTCATGGAGCAACGGTATAATCACGTCATCCTCCTGGCGGCTGAAGGCTGGCAGCCGGGAACGTGGCATTATCTGTAAGACATAATGATGGTGACAGGTCACATTTACACTGATGTACTGGCATACTGCTGGACATACATTGCTATGACATGTACAACATCTGCACAGTAATCTCTGTGATGCATCATGGCAGTGACACAGCTGACATGTTGCCGTCACACCATTAAGCAGTGGGTATCATATCATATCTGTGTGTCAACTCATCACACTGTACACACACCATGTTGATGGTAGCCTGCTGTGGACATGTGTACCTGCCTGCACCTGTGTTCATACCAGTTGGCACGTGTCCCAATGTGCACACAGTTCTACTGTTCACCTGGATGCTGTGTATATGTCACTAGGCATCATGTACGCAGCCATTATGAACGTCAGCGGTGGCACTGCACACATACACATGGACACCTGTACATGCATGTGTTGTGCCATGTACATCTACACAGCACTGTACGGGTGTTGGCCAACCTGCCACGGCTCACCTGTATTGCTCATGTGATACACGTGGGACATTGTGTAACCATGTGACATTAGCAGGAAAGGTCATGCATAGCATGTGCGCGTGCACGTTGTTCACACCAACACACAGCACCTGTGACACCACAGGGTGCATCAGTGCCACATTATTGCTGTGGACGGTTGATAGTGCAAGTGCCATTTGTCCATCGCACCATGTAGGACTGTGATAGCACGTGCAGCCTTGCTGGGCAGGGCTGCATGGTATGGCAGGGTATGTCACATACATGGCACAGGGATGTGTCCCACCTGGGGGGTACTGATATTGGCAGGGTGGCTGTCCATTCCATATGTCATTGCTATGTGTATATGGACATTACACATGTCTATCATCATGGTGTGGACAATGGCCTTCTGCAAGGTAGGCTACACGCTGCTTGGTGGGGGTGTATATGGTGCATGCAGGTATCGCACATCCATGCATACACATTACCCCTGACAGGTGCTATGTGCTGCGATATTGTTCAACACAGTGCTGTATGTGCCCACACACTGCTATCCCGTGCTCATGGATGGTTGCCTGGCCTGACATGGGTACCACATATGTCTACATCCAGTGCCTGCTGCCACCCCATGTCAGCTGGTGCACCACACAGCGCCATCCCTCCCACAGGGAGCGTGGTGTTGGGCACAGCATAGGTATCCATGTATGGGGACAGGGATGTTCACATAGCAGGGGCACTGATGGTATCATCCATCGGACCATACACGTATGACGCACACCTCACACACACAGCCCATTCAGTATGTTGTTCGCAACACTGACACAGCTATACTGCTAGGCCAGGGACATTCCCAGACGTACATACACAGATGCGTGAACATCTGTCTGTGGCATGGGCTACAATAATGGTGGGGTTCGACACATAACGTGTTTGAGTGTGGCTGGCGCAGACCTTCTGTGCACATGTCTACACAGTAAGCCTGTTCTACAGTAGCCAGCGGTGATGTGCTGTGCACATGTCAATTCTGCACATTGTGTTGGTGTCTGTCTGTCCACAGGCCAGTGGTGGGACACACAGGGGTATTAGTGAACATATATGCATGCTACCCTATACTGCTGTACTGCTAGCTTCTTGGGTGCTAATGTGTCATGGACATGCACACCTTACCCGAACAGGTGGTAGTGGGTTGCCACCCGTACCCATCTCCTCTTGTGGGTTGCTATGATCTGACACCCTCTTTGTATTGTATGTTCAGGCTATGCACCTGTGTGGGGCATGTGGGCATGCAATGCACTACTGCGTACCTTTGCTCCCATTGCAGAACATGTCACACAGGTACACTGGCAGCCATACACTTCAGAGCTTGATGACGGTACAACACGTGTTGTACACACGTAACACATATCCTGTGGGACATGGTCATATGTACAGGCATGTCCAACAGTCACGTACCACTGCTACCCCTACATGATGGATATGCAGTACATGTGCTGGTACAGCAACTGTCACATGTAGTTGTGCAATGCCCCCCTACCTACATGGCGTGGTACTGCCTGTGGGGGATATACGTCTGCATCCATGCTATGGCCATAGCTGACAGTTGTACATCGATATGTGCAACATACCTCATCTGGTGTTCTCATGGGTGCATGTTCAACATGGCTCCCCATTGTTTGTGTCTGTCACACAGTCATTGTTGTACATGGTTTACATGCCAGCCATGGCGTACTGTGTGTGATTCCATGTACTTCATTGGGATACCAGCATTATACATTATAACGGCATATTCTAGCCATCACATAGCCTTCCTAGATGACACTGTTAGCCAGCCAGTAGGAGGTGTTCCGCCATCTGCACATAGGTCACACAGTACGAGGGCGGCTGACACCCATTCTGGGGACAGGGTTCTGACAGCTGTGGATGGGTGTGATGCTGTCGACAACCACGACTGCGCCTGATGGTCACATCTAGATGGGTAACATTCACAACACACACCTACCTTCACGCAGTAACACATCATCCACAGCAATGGACATTCCTGCCAGAACAATGTGTGCAGTATGTCTGTATGGCCACTGCAGGCACCACTGGTGGCCCCCAGCATGGCAGCCAACAGCACCAGTGTATATCCCGTGGAACCATGGGTTACACCATTCACAACACACCTGTCTCAGATGACCCTGTTGTGGATCACAGTGCAGTTCCACACATCATGTTACACTAGGCATCATGCACTGATATGTTGCAGACGTGTGAACGGCTGTGCAACTCAACATATGCACACATGACACATCACCTGGTACAACATGTCTGTCATACAACATGTTATTGTGACCGCCCTGTGATGGCATTATACAGGCTACGTGTACTGGGACATGTGATGGCTCACCGGTATATTCACCCTCTGGGTGTGTGTCTAGCCAACTGTACAGTAGGCAGTGGTCTGAACACAGGGACACTGTACATTGACCTACTCTGTCACTGCAACTGTTGACTATGCTCATACTGTACTTATACAGGCATGTGGTATCTGACCACTATGACAGTCCTGGTCGACCACACTGCTGTGGCACACATGACCTGCGGACATCTGCCTGGGGTGTGGAGCACACATGTACATCTTCACATGCTATACTGCCTCTGTGGCGGTGTCACATGACTGTCTCCAGCAGGGCTGTAACAGGCAGGCACGGCATGGGGTCATGTGGGACAATGCTTGCACCTTCCACTGTGCTGCACACAAGCAAGGCACACACACTAGTGCATGACTCACATTTATCTGCAGTGCCTGGGACCTGCCTCCATGCTCTGCACAGCACACCTGCAAGTACAGATTGTACACGGATCATACCTCCCAGGCACATACCTGGACTGCAACACACACAGGTGAGGGATCCCACATCACACAATGTTTTGCACACATACTGGATATTTGCCGAACACAATGCATCGTAGGTGCTCCATGTTCAGATACCCATGTTTGTGACTGCTAGACACATTGTAACACGCAACAGAGCTTACACTGTACACCACAGGTTACATGCTGTCTGTGTTGTCATACTGTACATTGGGCCTCAGACAGCTGCTACTGCCATGTGCTGACAGCAACCCACACTTCCCTAGAATGGACACCCATGTACCCACACATGCTTGGGCATGCACTCCACCTAGCTGGGTGACACATTACACAACACATACCATACCTACACTACCCTCAGCATGCACGATACCTCCATGTGTCTGGTGTGTTAAACCTGGGGTTATCCCCCCTTTGGTAGATGAACATATATGCTTCACGGCCCTGCTAGCCACACCCTGGACACACACCCATCGCAGCATACATGGTACATGTGTTCTACAGCCAGTACTACTGACGTCTGCTGACAGGGGTTGTTAATGGCATGGCACCCCGGCAGATGGACAGTGTACATAACTATGCTGACACATATCACAGTGCACTTCCGTAGCATGTTCGCAATGGTAGGGACCATGCTATTCCACACAGAGACATGGCGGTACTGGCCTTTTCACAGACGCCACAGTGGTGGTCATGTTCCATGCACATCTGCTGTATGGGCACATGTGCAGGCTGTTGCATGGTGGGTATATTCACATGTGTGGGGTGCATCACTTGACAGCCATGGTGGGTCCTCGTGGTCCATCACATGCTCCAAGGCTAGCTACCTACACATGACTGCCGCACATTGCAGTGTGGGTCCTCAGGCAGTGTGGTGGTATGTCTGTGTTGTTTGGCTACATCCACATTCGATGTCGTGTACAACAGTCACCCAGGCATTGCAGACTGAGATAATGTTGGCAACATGCCAGGCAATGGTGTACCTACCAACAATACACACTCTCACTCACTACAGGGTTGCAATCCATACATGGACATCGTAGTGTCCCTGTGGACACATACATGGTACTGCCATGCACACGTTATGTCCTAAGACACTGTCCCAATGTCACCTTCCGATCTCTCTAGCTGTTATGTCCCGCCAACCTGTTTGGTATGTGTCTCCACACCAGCCCACTGAATTCACTGCTAGCCTGTTGTCGGACATTGTGTACCTTGACCGTCACACTGCCACATCTATCGCACTACACGTGGGTGGCACTGCATTGCACATGTGGGACTGCATTCGTACACCCATGACTGGACCATTCTGTATGGCACTGGGGCACATCCTCACAAACGTGCTTCACGCACTCATTGATGACCTCCATGCCTTTACTGGCACCCTTGTTGGGCTTCTGTGTGCCACAGCACGCCACATACACATGCTGGCCACCTGTCATACCATTGCATGGGTGGTTGGTGTGGTACAGAGGGCAACAGATCAGACATTGTCCTCACATTGCCCTTCAGCACCATTCCACGTTCTGGTATTGGCAATGTACACATCCACCGTCACATCATACCCTGTGTCTCAGGATGTTAGGCTATATGACTCCTGGACAGGACACACAGTGGTGCAAGCATATCATGCTACCTACTACATGTCAGGTACATGTGGCATTACACAGTCCTCAGTCATGGGGCCCCTCATGTTCACTATTTGCTTACATACACAACATGCTGTCACAGAGTACTGTCCATGCCTAGATATCCCACATCTACATACCTGGCACCATTATAGCTCCACCAGCTCATACTGATAACAACCGTACGGGTGTCGGTGTGGCAGATACATCATGTGGGTGTCATGGCATCAGGATGCATGACACATGGTGCATGCACATCACCCTTGCATAGCAACATTCATGGATACTGTCCCCGTACATGCATATCAAATTGTACATGGTTGCTGTACACACAAATGCCCCACATGGTGCTGTGGTTACCATATTCCACTGTGGCATGGGTGCACATCTGCAGGGCCACACCTATCTGTACTGTGTGTGATGCTGATACATAGGTAGCCATTGTACCTGTGGCATACACACATCTACACATGGGCAGGGTTACAATACCACATTCGTGGTGTACCTTCCACAATGGCTACGACTTTACATGGCACAGCATTATCATGCCATGATGTGTACCAGGCTCAGACAGTTTACATATGCAGCTGACAGACGGAAAACACATCTGTACACATCTGCATACCACATACACAGGGATGTCTTCTGCTCTGACATGGACCATGTCCTCCGCATTACTGATGCATGTAGTACTCATACATGGCAATTGCAGTGGGCAGTGTGAATGGACCACTCGTGGATATGTGCACACATGCCACATTGCATGGGCTGGGCTTCTGTGTTACTTCCACAGACACAACACACACCATGCTGTGGAACATAGGTCCTGTGCACATCCCACAGGGACACACAGTGGCACTGTTCATGTGATAGCTCCCTTACTGTTTGAGTGACACGTAGTCATGGTACCACCACAGCAGCAGTACTGTGTAGACATGCAGTTGACACCCACCTCTGCTGTTCACTGGACACTACCATGGGGAGGTGACACTACTGTGTACACTGCACATGTGTTTACACATGGACCTGCCGGACTTCATTGTTGCCCACATTGCACCTGCTACAGATCGTTTGGCCATGGTTACTTGGTGTTCCTTCCATTTTGGATGGCTATTATGCTACTACTCTGTCCCATATGTACAGGCCATACGTATCTTGTTATTGTACATACCAATAGGCCATAACTCCATTATGCATGATATGCCTGTGATACTGTGTATGATGTCTGTCATATCCACCATGACAGCTTTACATTACACATAGTTGACATAGTATCCCCTACTGCAAGGCATACGTGCACGTCGTGGGCACATTACGTATGACATCAATGGTATATGCCCATACACATGTGTGCTGTGACAGTATACATACATGTCCTATCCCCTGCTATGGCACTTCCTTGTTGGACATCCACTGCCAGCATCGGGTGTGGTGTGGCATTGTTCTGTGTTATGCCCCCCTGTGGCAGCCCTTGTGTTATCCCGGCTGTGTACATGATGTCCCACTGCTGTGCACATGGTGTCCACAGTCGTTGGTATGCTCAGCAGGATAGCACTACATAACCACCTTTCACCACTCTCTGCATTATGGACAAGTATCCTTACTTACAAACACCATTCACATACAGTACAGCTTCGTCATACACATCATGCGTTACACACCCGTACATATCGTGGGTTCTACATACATTGTCTGTGTTTCCTTCCGTATTTCGTTGTGTGTATCGCTATTCCGTTTTCTCACTCTATCCGTTTTGGAGTAGTAGTTCGGTATGAGCATACAGTTTGAATATCCTGGGAGTCATCCTTATATCCGTCGTTACCTGCAACATGTGGGTTCATCACACCAATAACTGTTCCTCAGTGTGTACTTGCGCGCATATCACCTGTGCATCTACTCCATTCGTACATTACGCTTCGTAACTAGGGCATGGTTGCATTCCTCACCTGGGCGTTGGCTATTTGCCCTACCTTCGTGGAGATGGTCTGTATTGTGTTATGTTATGTGTAACTGCAGCCGCTATGTGTGGCGTCAGGTACATTTCGCAGTGGTGTTAGCCGTGGATTGTGTGTGTTGGGTATGGTATTATGTTCGACATGTGGGTGTCCCTGTCCTGACGGCGTATGTTGATGGCGTTTTTGCATTTGGATGTGTAACATAGCTGTTGTATTCCTTTAAACAACGGATGCAAGTATGCATCCGCTGTTGATAGTGTTTCCCACGCGAGATGTTGCGGTTATGCAGCTGTCATTGACTGCCTGTATGTTTGTGCTGCTATTATGGCTTGTATCCCTTTGATATGTGCGATGGGGAATATCGGAGGTTGTAGGTGACGGATACGGGTTGTGGGCCTTGCATCTCTACATACACGGTATGCTTGTCTGTGTGCTCCATCCCTGCCTGGGGAGTTGACAGTTACTTGTCTGTTGTTCT
Source organism: Protopterus annectens (assembly GCF_019279795.1). Classification (NCBI taxonomy): domain Eukaryota; kingdom Metazoa; phylum Chordata; order Ceratodontiformes; family Protopteridae; genus Protopterus; species Protopterus annectens. The sequence goes on from NC_056733.1 coordinate 329,953,040, forward strand.
GGGAGTGTAGGTTGTGTTGTTGTCATGTGGTGTTGGTATCGCCTGCGTGTGTGCTTCCTGCATGTATTCCTCCGTCACATTGGTGGTATATCTGCGGTTGTTTGTACGTGACGACTATCCCTTGTCATTCTGTCCCGGATATTTACAGTCATTGTGGTCCTGTACTTGGGATGGCCTGTTTGCCAGTGGTTGCCACCTATTCAGGTGGCGATTGCTTGCTTGACACTTGTAGAACACACAGCGGTGTTTACGGGCCGATACGTGGCCACGATCAGTGCTGGGGTAGCACATGCGTATTTCCGCGGTACATACCTATTGCTGTGTAACTTTGCCGACGTATCATTTTGCAATTAGCATATCGGTGTCATACATATGGTCATGATTTGTACATACGTCCTTTCCATTTCATGTGGGGTATATTCCTGTGGTACATTCTGGGACATTTTCACTTTGCATCGTTATACGTCGCCACACGCCTAGCCAGGAAGGGGCTCTCATTACTACTTTGGGAGTACTGGTGTACATACGCCTGAGGTTACTATACTGTATGCCTACACATGTTATTCCACTCCGCCTCTCACATGGCACCAACATACACATTTTACAGTGGCACACACATTACACTCGCACAGCGGAACACACGGCACCCTCACTGCACACATACACATACTGCGGCAGTCACAGGGACGGTTGCACACAGTACCTGTGTGGCCCGCATCACCGGCGGCAGTGTCTATCTCCCCCTTCATATCATCATAGTATTACCCGCACATGTACTGTTACTGTACTGTGGCCTGGCGATCATCCCGACTCGCGGTTATGCATTTCGGTATGTTGACCTTTCCATGGGTGGCGGTTTCCTCTTCTGTTAAACCTCCGGGATGCTCAGGTTGTCTTTCACTATATTTACTATGTACAGATATCGCGTGTTACTTCTCTGTCACCTTACATCCCTCTGATTCCCTGTCTTACCTGTTGTACTTATATGTATATGTGTACATATATTTCTATGTGTGTAATTATATCTATCTCCATATCTGTATATGCACATATCTACAAGTCTATATGTATACACCTTGCGGCGAACGTGGCAGCATACAGCAACGCCGTCTGCTGTAGGACCCGCGTACGGTTCAGGTGTTGGCGTTCCATGCTCCGCTGGCTGTTGGGTGTGCAGTGTTTGGGTGCTGCCTATATTGGAGTCACACATGGGGCCACCCATACGGTACACTTTACGGGTGGCCATGTTTGTGTGCCGTCCATTTCACTGTGTGTGCAGGTAGGGAGGTGTCAGTCCATGGGGCCTACGCTGTCAGAGTATGTGCTATACGTTCCCTCTTTGCCAGGGCATAGGCATATTGGGTACGCCTCCGTCTGCCTACTGGGGCTGGCACAGTGTGTTCATGGTCCTGAACCCTCTGTGCCTGGACTGGCCTTGGCAGTTGTGGTGGGCTTTGTGGCCCTTCACCATTATGTCTCTGCAGCAGCTGCTTCCGTAGGATCATATTATGTAGCATGGCACATACTATGAATATGTGGGCACATGTGCCTGGAGAGTACTGCAGGGCTCCACCAGATGTATCCAAGCACCGGAACCGTGATTTCAGCATCCCAAACACACGCTCTATGATTATTCTGGTTTGTGCGTGTGCCTCATTATGGCGTTCTTGCATGTGTGTGTGTGCATTTCTGATGGGAGTCATCATCCACGGCTCCAGTGCATAGCCAGCATCCCCCACAAGGTGGCTTTGTGGGATGTCCCCCCTGGTGAATACCTGGTACAGCTGTGAGGCATGCCAGATATGGGAGTCGTGGTAGCTTCCAGGGCTGCCAGCACACACATCCATGATAATGCCCTGCGCATTGCACACAACCTGGCAATTGATGGAGGGGAATCCCTTGCAGTTTATGTAGCGTCTACCCTGCTCCCCAGGTGGTGACTTGATTTGTATGTGCATATCGCACCCAGTACCTCCGGGTATTGTGCCACACGGTGTAAGTGGCGCATATTGCTAGCCAACTCCTCCTGAGATCTGGGGAAGTATATATGCTCATTGGCATGTGGTAACATGGCATCCAGAAACTGGTGTAGTACCCTGGATGCTGATGCCTGTGAGATGCCCATTATATCCCCAGTTGGCCTTTGAAAGGTACCTGTGGCCAGTATTTGCAAGCTTACACATACCTTTGTGTTCACTGGGATGGGCTCCTCTCTGTTGTTTCTTGTTCTCAGGCATGGCCGGCACAGCTCCACTATTTGCTGTAAAGTGTCCCTATCCACCCTGTAATGCTCTACTATCTCCAGGTCTTGTAGCCCCTGGTAGGTTACCCTTGGTCTGAACACTCTCCTTCTCCTCTGAGGCCTACGGTAGTTGTCAGTACCCTCCTCCACAACTCCGTCTGTCTCTAACACATGCTGATGGATCACGGCCACGGCGGCACCCAACATGTACATTTTAAAAGTTCCCCGTGTGTTTACACCTATAGTGCAGTGTTTGGGAATACACGGCTGTGTGTTGTGCGCATTCACACTTTATACTGTTGTGCTGTACACCCGGTGATGTCATAGGGTGTGTCTGTGCAGCCGTATCTGGGGATTATCTTCCGTGTTTTACCGTTGGCACTGCAATGCTGTTGCCTTTGGTGTTGCATTACTCTTGCCTGCATTGGATTAGCTTTCGACCTTACCTTACTGTTTCTGCACGTTGCGCCTACTATTTCCTGGCTTGCATCCTGCAGAGCCCTGTCATGTGTAGTTTCTGGGACATGGCATATCATGCGTTTTGTGTGCCGCCGCCGTTATGCTGTCTGTCTACTTGGCTCTGCTGTGTCAGGTCTTCACTCTTTGCAATCTGATACCTCCCCTACTTTCTTTGCATTCATATGCCTCCCCTATCCCGTTTTGCAGGTTTCTGCATACCGAGTTGTCAGCTGCCGCCGATTGGCCTTCGTGGGTTGATTACTGTTGATTGCTCATTACTACTCCAATTACACTGCTTCCGCATTTCCTCATATTCTCAACATCACCTTCCTGTATCCGATGTTGTTTGCGGGCGAAGGCCACATGACTGGGTTAAGGGAACGTAGTCATCCTCGTGCACATGCACCTCTGCACGCATTGTGTGCTCTCAGCTCAACTATTTCCACACACGCCGGTCCTGCAGCTGTGCTGTGCAATGTACAGCCCAGGTTTGCTGGGCTCCAATGTGCTTCCTCCTACAGTGGCACACCCCTCTGCAGGTGACATGTATTCCCTCTGAGCCACTCCTCGGTGTATTACCGCTGCGCCGTTTGGTACAGCCTTACACCGGCGGGTGTTTTGCGATTCAGTATTATCTGCCTCATTTGCATGGCATTGACTGCTAATTCATAGTTACCACGCCGAACACTGCCGGGACTCCTTGGCAACCCTTGCACCTTGGATGTGGCTTTCCATGCATATCATGGTGTATTGTGGCTGTGAAGCTGATGTGTATTACACTGCTGTTTTATGACATTGTCATATTATTTCATTGTTTAGTACCTTCCGCAGACATGTCCTGGGGTTCTGCTGTGAGTTTCTGTGGACATACCATTTATGTTATTATTTACATGTTGTGCATGTTTTCTTTTGACATTCTCTGTGTCTTTCGCCATTGGCATATGACAACAGTGTGATACCTGACGTTGACAGCCTTCCATTACTCCTATGTTATGTTTGGGTAAATGTAAACCATTTTTTTTTGGTTTACATTGCCGTGCCCTTATGCTACGCCTGCGCCACTTCGTGGATCGCTATATGCCTTCATTTGCATGGTGCAACACCGCACATGGGGTGTTTAGCATACCTATGCCAGAGGCGGCGCAGATCTGTTTCACGCCAGTAGTGCACGTGGGATTGGATAGTACCTGAATCGCTCGGCGGCCATATTTGGCATTGTAACGCCTACGCTATGCGTCCGCCTGGCGCAACGTTCATGAATCCCGGGGATTGTGTACTGCAAGGAGCTGTAAACTCGGGTTGTTCAATCACTGGAAGCCATATTCGAATCAACTCTTATTTTTTTTATTAATAGACCATGATTAAATAGGCCATTAACACAAAAAGATTTTTAGTCACCAGGACTCTAGTAATGAGCTGAGAGAACTGGACCCCACAAAAAAGATCTGGTGCCTTCCCATATGACTTCAACCCCCAGGGACTTAGAAGATCCTGGCCTCACAAAATTGGGCTCCTCTGGTTATTTTGCTATGCTCCATTTCCTAAAATGTATTTAACAGTCTCTGTATTATTGTGTTCCATGTTGTATAACAGATTAAATAAATATACTTCAAATGTTCATGGCTTAGTGATAAATGAAAATGAATTAATTTTGTAAAACAAGGGGCAAGGGTGAACCATGGGGAAAAAAAATCAGCTTACAAAGGGGTACATCTGAGAAGGTGTGGTATGCAAAACAGGTGTTAATACCATCCAATCCCTGAGTTACTCACACAGCCCAATCTATCTGGCCTCCTTAACATTTCACCCAATGAATCCAACCGGTACAACTCCTGTTGAACTAATTAAATAAGAGTCTGTTATTGTGTTTAATTACTGATTTGATGAATGCTATTACTTGACAGAAGCACTCATCCTAATAAGTGTGGATCAAGGAAATCTTTTAAAGGCTGAACTGCTGCAGTTTTACTGACTGTTTTTTGGACTGTATTTGCAGTTTTATTGGCTGTTATTGCTTACCTCTTGCATCAGATTACATTTATACCACTCACGGCTTATCCCCTTTTTTTTTTCCTTAGAGAAAAGAGCTTTTGGACTTGCTATATGATTTAAGGAGTTTATTTAATTGTAGTATTGTTTATTTATGGTAGTAGACTACCAGAATGATTTATTTTTGTATTTCCTATGTTACTGTCTCCGTTAGGGACTGCAAGCTCAGTACAGTTTTTTATCTAAATGGGTGTTGTATCAGTAGCAAGGTCAGGGAAGGTACAGTCATAAGTGAATTTAAATATTTCATCCTAGTGTAGTTTGAATAGTTTCAGTAACATACTTATAAGATTAAGCTTACTACACCACTAAATATACAACTACAAATATGGGAGAACACTGCAGCCCTTCCCCCAGTTTGCACATAAATGTTATTTACAGAAAAATTAATGTGTATTTACTAGCAGGGGTGAGGATAAAGGGAAATGAGAAGGATGGCTGGTGTGGGTGAGGCAGAGGATCAAGGTTAATGCAGGTAAAAAAAGAGTAAAATTATTCATCTACTGACAGCTGAATAATATATTGCTGTACTTCTATGCATCCTTTGGCTTCCAAGTGGTGTGGACTTGCACTCTTATCCCTCAAGTGAAGTCAGACAAATCTGTCTTGACAGGTTGTGCTGGAAAAGGTAGGAAGAAATGAAGTCCTGAAATGATATTTTGCTGTGCTCTTTACCACTGTAACTTTTATCTAATGAATTCTACCAACAGAAAATAGACTTCCAAGGAAAGTAAGTGCTGAGTTCAACAATTATGTGCATGCTATTGAATTTTCCTCATGTAGAAATGAGCCAGTAATATCATGAAAGTCATGAACATCATCGGTTCTAGAATGTCTCATGCTGAGGTGATGTTCCTACTGGAGAATTCCTGAAAATTGTCTGGTAGGACAGGACCTTGTCTTTTAGAAAAAGTACATTCTTTTTTTGGTGTTGATTAAGCACCCCAGGAAGATGAGTCTTTGCAAGGGTGTCAGGCATGATTTCCAAAGTTTCTACTTGAACCCTAACTGGGAGAGTAAGGTTTAGACCTTCTCTAGCAGTTTTATACATCTGGATACAAACTCTGCACAGATCAGCAAGTCATCCAAGTAACGAAAGTTGTAAATGCCAAGAGTCAGACAGTGAGCCACTACCACAGCAAGGCATTTGGTAAACACTGAAGGTGCAGTGGATAGCCAAAAGGGCAATGCAAACCAGACACAGCAAATTTCAGATGTCTCTTGAAGTGATGAGCAGTGAAGATATCATAATATGTGTATTTCAAGTCCAGGGGACTTTGATAAAAGTATTCAGAAAGAATAAGTACAATGCAGGTCTCCATTACAGCTCTGTTTTGGAAAACAGGAAAATTCTGGAGTAGAACCATTTCACTCTCTCCAAAACAGGGTCTGGTTCTATGACCCCTGATTCCAGTATGCAAGAGAATATAGGACAGAAAAACAAAGTCTGGTCTGGCAGGTAAGGAGCAACCCCCCACTCCCCCACTGAATGGAGTCGGATATTTCTTCGACTGCTACTTCCTGTATCCTTTATCCATGATTTTGAGTACCCATTTGACAAAAAAAACAAAGATGACTAGAGTGCCTTGTTGAGGGCTAACTTTCTAGATACAGCACAAGGAGTGCAACCTGGGAATGAGAGGTGTCAAGCCTCAGCACAGTAACAGATTGTTGGGGGGATAGCCTTTTTGAGAAAGGTTTAGTAGAGTTCTCTTCCTGCCATTTCCTTTTGGTGTCTTGATTTTGTTCATTTGGGATTTCTGTTAGCTGAGCTGGCAGAAGAATGTGGGGCTTGTTGAGGGGTACCTTGGGAATATGGAACATTTTAAATACCCTTTACATCAGTTTCCCTCTGTCATTCCAGTGTTTTATGGTCTCTTTGATGTGCTGCACCAAACACACAATAAGAGTTATGTGGAGCATGCATAGTCTCATTTTCTAACTCATCAGAAAACTTTTGCTTGTGCAACCAAGAATGCCTCCCTTACCACAACTGATACTGCTGCATTTCTAGAAATAGTATCAGCCCCCTCCATGGCACTCTTCAAAGCATATACACTTCAGAAACATTGTAGACAATCTCTTTCACATATCAGCATATAACAATGCAGCAAACACATCAAACTATACATACACCTCAACACAAACGTCTTCATAAAACACTGGCAGTTAAACGCTTTAAAAGCTACTGTACTGGACTGAGCCAACTTCTTTCCCTGAGATTATAGCTAAAGCCTAGTTTATCTGGAGGGACTGGGTTTGATGAAGACACAGCCTTTTCATTAACAAAGGTTGATTGGATACAGAAGCAGGTTTCACAGTCAAGGGGGCTTTGAGGGCAGGCCTGAATTTTGCAAATGCATTTTTAGGCAGAGACTCATTCAGGATAAAGATTTGCAAACTTTATTAAAGACATCCTCCAATGCTGGGGTCAATGGAAGTGAAATTGCCACATCGGAAGCTTCATCCTCCAAAATATTATACATCTTGCTGATCTTGGGGGGGGATACAACTATTTTCTCCCAAATAAATACATCCCCAAATCAAACCAGCATCTTGGAAAAGGAAAATCTCTGCTTGGATTTCAGAACCCGCTAAGGAAACTAACTGGACAGACTCTGACCCTTCTGAAACCTCAGATAATGGATTGCCTTCAAAATCAGGATCTTTGGGTGATTGAATGGGGGTGGTAATATTACTGTTACTCAAAACCTGGGTATGCACCCCATAATCAATGCTCTGAATAATAGATCTAGCAATCTGGAAGGGTGTCAGCTGTAACCAAGTAATCCTTTCATGAGATTCAGTGATTTCATACTGACCACATTTTGAAATAAAAGCAAGGAAACTGTCAGAAAGAGTTGCACAAATGTCATTATATACCCAAACAGTTTCAGCAGGGGGGGGGGGGCTGAAGTATTAGGAAATAACTGCTAAATGTTATGGCAACAGCCACATTGTATTGGATGATTAAGGAATGAGCACTCACTTAAAAGGTCTGAAAGGAGGATGGAAATACATCTCAAGCTACAGACTTGCACTTTTGACACTCTACATCCAGCCATTATGTTGGGGTTTCCATCCCCTTTGGAGAAGACTTTAGAATAATCCACTTTGTTGCAGTAATTATGATACTGGGAATTTCTCAGATAAGAACATTGGATACATAGGATACATAGTAATCATGCAAACTGTCTTAAATCACAACACTAATCATGCTTCTCAACCTTTTAGACCAAATAATCTGGGCAAAGCCATAAATAAAGGGGGACAAAGGTCCAAAAATAGGGACACTTTTTAAATATTGCTCTTACAAACTCAGAACGTTGACAGAATAACAGGTTTCACTTTAGAATGAATTTTCTGAAGGGTATTAAGTCTGAAACTTAAATGTCTGTCATTATTTTCTGACCTCAATCCTCAATGATTTACCAATTTATCAGAAAAACACAACTTTATAAGAAATAGACCAAAAATATAGAGCAAATATGTGGACATTCTGCAAAAATCTGTACAGATGAGAGGTATGATTGGCTAATGCAAACAACCCCCCCCCCCACACACACATACACACGCACATCAATATTTGGCAATGGTCAACTGACTTTCAGTATGCTTCATGAACACTTTCGCAGAGGGCAAAGTCCCTTTACCTCCCAAGCCCCTGCAAATCCAAATACTAAAGCTGAGATTAAGCAACTGTGGAGTTAAGGGAAACTTCTTTACCCTTTCAACCAAATAGTACCACCGACAATCTGTTCATTAGCAGAACTGGGACTCAGCAAAATCGTATTGATTGTTCCTCTTCAGATTACGTTCATATGAACAAAACGATGCTATCCAAAGAATATTAATATACTAGTTACCAGAAGATATACAATAAATGTATAGCTTTTGTTCATACACGGTACATCTCAATGAGTTTGTTTTGGACATTGCAGCATTTCTATACTCCCACACAAGTGCTGTAGTTTTCATAATGTCTATTCTTGCATGTTTACAGTAAATATTTATAGAGCGACAGATAGATAGATAGATAGATAGATAGATAGATAGATAGATAGATAGATAGATAGATAGATAGATAGATAAAGATAGATAGATAGATAGATAGATAGATAGAATTTAAACAAACTCAGACATTTTGAGGTCCATGCATGCATCTATCATCTATGTGTGTGTGTGTGTGTGTGTGTGTGTGTGTGTGTGTGTGTGTGTGTGTGTGTGTAAATATATAGATAAAAATAGATATACAGATATAGATATAGATATATGAATATATGCATTTTTACACAAACATACTTCACTCTATCCCCGCATCATTCAGAATAGTTAGTATTTTGCTTTAATTAAAGTTTGCTATACTCATGAATAGGAACTGTCATCTTTTTGAATGATTTGAAAAATGTGCAAAAAAAAAAAAAAAAGACACTAAATGCAATACAATATTTTTTTTGTGACGACATTCCAGATATAGATGAAGACTATATGGATTTCAGTTCGGGTTTGTGATGCCAGTGTTGTGGTTTAATAACATTTAAGATATAGAAAGAGTCTGTTAGCCTGTTTTGATAACTATTCAGACAGTTAATGTTGTATTACTACATTAATATATAGTACAAAGTGTGCAAGGTTTGTCTTAGTTGCAGTGCAGATTGTCCATATTCTGTATAGAATATTGATATATCACTATGGTATTCATATGCAGAGGGTGTTATATACGTTTAATGACTGGTGCCATCATTAACAAAAAAATAATGAAAACTGTCACCGAGACTCCGGAACACTTGGCAGCAATGCCTGCTACTGTGAAAACTATCAAAATGCCCTCAGTAGAAGATTATAATGTCAGTTATGATTCATGCCTTTATTATTTCCCATGAAATGCACAACTGGAGTCAATGCAGTGTATGAAGATGTTGTACACAAAAATGGAGGACTTCCTGTGAATCATGTTCAAGGCCACTGATTTACGATGATTAAAGTAATGAAATTCAATTTTTGTGAGATGCAATTCCTGGAATTATACAGGTGACTGAAGTCCAATTTCTGGACATTACATGGTCTCTGCTATCATTTTTCAGTATGACTGTTAATAAGCTAAATAAAAGCAGGTGTGAGCAAAAAAGCATTACATAAAGCAAACTGGCAATAGTGTAACTACGAGATATTAAAATACATACACTTTGTATGCAGTAATCTGTTCAAAATACTATGCTGTTTGTTTATTTGTATTTGCTTATGATCAAGCTGCTCATATTCCAGAATTGTATTAATATTTCATTGAAAATGTTTACTATCCTTGATCATATTGTTTCAAGCAATATAAAGAACATTCTTCATTTGAGTTCTTTTTGCTACTTCTTACACCTTAGCATACCTTCCAGCAATGAATATTGTAGCTGAGTCAGTGAAAATCAGAATCTGATGGCCAAAGAAAATTATGTGATACACATAGTCTGCTTATTTTTTTCAGTCAATTACAGTCTTTAAGGACACTGTTGACCTCAATAACAAAATATATATATATATATATATATATATATATATATATATATATATATGGGTCTATATGACTTGGTCGACAGTTCATATGATTGACTGTTTATTTGGTCGACAGTTCATTTGATCGACAAGCATTTGCCCCCTTCCCCAATGTTGTGTGAGCCTGGAGTTGATATATATATATAGTTAGGGGTGTGGGGCACAGTCCACATTGGGGGTGGGGCAAGCCCACCTAAAATCCTTGTCGATCAAATGAACTGTCGACCAAATAAACAGTCGATCATATGAACTGTCGACCAAGTCATATAGACCCATATATATATATCTATATATATATATATATATATATATATATATATATATATATATATATATATAAATATATATACATATTATATATATATATTAAAATCAGGAGACTTCAAACGTATGAGAGAAAAAGAACAGAGAAAATATAATGAAAATCATGTATGTGTTCTCTAGTTTTGCATAACGCACCTAATTATCCTTGTATTTTCACTGTATCATCTCGCTTTTTTTTGAAGTTTCTGTAATTCTAAGTTTATTTATTTATTTATTTTAATTAAAGAAAACTAGAATTTTGGTAGGATATATTAATAGAGGAAAGTCTGGCCGACCAGACTTTTTTCTATTGGTATATGCTCGATTTACAACGGGCATGCTGGTTGCAGTGACCAATCAGTGTGCTCATTTTTGCATGCTAATGGCCAGTCATTGTATAATACTCCATAACCCAGTCTCCTTCACAACTTTCACATGTATACTTTTTTCTATAAGAAAAAAAACGATTTCTGCCGATGCATAAACTTGAGGTATTTTAACATTTCAACTTCTTTTCGAGTTTGGCAATGTGTACAAACTAAAGTAGTTCTTCATAGGTTGATATGCATTCTGTACAGTTCTACTGCCATATGGATTGTCTTTACTGCATGCCTATTGAAGTCTATAGAGCTAAGAATAGTACTGTAGCTGAGGTCTTGTAAAAGCTGCATAGAAAAGTATCATTGTATTACTGTGGTAGTTGCAGTAACTGCACAAATCATGATGTGTAAAAATAAGATTGTATATTCAGACCATGGTATTTTCTCTTAGTACCACTGCAAGTACATGATGCTACTTGGATTTTAAAAATGCAAGTTTTTACTCCGCAGGAACAGGCTGACTGATGCTACTTTGAACACGGATACTGACCTATTAGTATTTTATTCATTTTTACACAGCATTTAGATGTTAATTTTGAAACACAAGTCAACATTTATCATATTAGATTGTATGCAAAAAGGATCATTCTAGAATTCAAGAAACCAATAAAATAGTATGAGGCAAGACAGCAAAATTATAGCAAAGTGTCTATAAACGTTGTTGCTAAAAAGGCAACTCAGACCATCAATGAGCTTTAGAGTTTCTCAAGACTTCTGTAACAGAAATCAAGTTCTTTAATGGATCCTTGAAAAATAAGGCTTCACTATAATACTACAAATTATTGCCAAGCCAAGATCACCTTCTACCTTTCAGATTTTTAGATTCCGGATTTCTTCCTTGTATCACTTTGTTAGAATAAAGGTTTGCATTTTTTTGAACAGCAATTTAATAGACAGAGATCAATGAAAACTTTAAATATGTATGTGCATATGCATGACAGACACAAATGCCACCATCCTCCTGTTGTTTTTTTAAAGGAATGGAAAAAAAAGGTCTGGCTGTCCCTACCTTTTTCATTTTTTTAGTCTACAAGATTAACGACATATTTGTATTGACTATTTCCTTGAGCTTTTGACAATGCTGCTTTTTATTATTGTTAGATCATGTAGAGTTTAACAATGGAAATGGAATCGTGGGAAAAGGGCCAAGAGTATGTATGTACAGTGTATTTGATGAGTGTAGGAGTGCTTGCTACTGAAGACCTGGAGTGTGTGTGACTTGTGTCTCAGTGCACTTAATGTTTATATGGTATAGGACTACAGGAGAGATACAGAGTTTTATATATATATATACAGGCTCTGTGTTGGGACCTGTCCTGTTTGTCATCTTCTTTTCTGAAGTAAACACCAATACCAAAGGGGTCTGGCTTCCTAGGTTTGTAGATGGCTGAAAGCTAGGAGCAGTCATCGAATTCCCAAATTACTTGGTCATCTTACAGGAAGGTTTGTTGAAAATAAATAACTAGTGCAAAATTATTGACTGAAACTAAATGCCGAAAAATGCATTATTGTATCCTTTGCAAAGTCATCTAACCCAGGTAAACTGTCACATTAACAATACCACCCTTAGAGTCAACCCATTTGTTCAGGATTTGGGAACTTACATGAACTAACTTTTGACCAACATGTATCTGTCCAAACACATACAGCAACTGGAACTCCCACAGAGTTGTCTTACTAAAGGGATACAAGGCCTAAACAAAATGTTCTACATGGACTGACTCAAACTCCTGTCACTATACTCGGTATCCTACAGAGCGCTAAGATGTAACCTGTTTCTGTCATACAAGGCATACTCTGATGTTTTTACTGCACATCACAAATCAAATGGCATCAGAAATATTCAGCCTAGGGGGATATAAACAGAATAGTTTTCAAGGATAGGTTTATCTCACAGAGGACACCACTGCTCTAGAACAGAAAATCCATATAAAACCAACCCCCAGATTCAGCAAGCCCTGCACGGCATGCAGGAATAGTGCAGGAGCTCCTGGAGACAATATGGCTGCCATGCGATCCAGGAATAAGCTCCAGGGACGAGCACGAGCGCTCCTGCACTATTCTTTCATGGACACAGCTCCTGTATGCAAATTACCCCATTTGCAAGTGAAAACATGCAAAAGAGGTGAATTTGCGATCCAGAAAGCTGTCAGCCGGCCGTGCAGGACTAGTGTAGTGTGCAGAAATGTACTCGGTTAGTACATTTCTGCAAACTACAAAACGGAGCCATGACAGCTCCAAATAAAGGGTGTATATAATATGTAAAGCATGCCAATGGCCAAATATATGGCCATTAGCATGGAAAATCAAAAAAAAATAATAACTTATTTTTTTGCTGATTTCGTCTGTTTAAGCATAGGGCAGCTGCGCGCAAATGGGATTGGGCCAAAAATATATAAAAATAACCAAGAATAAGCATTCTAACCAAAATCTCTATTTTGCCATTATACTCAATGGCAGGCAGAGGACAACATGACCAGTGAATAGTGGTTGCTAAGGAGGGATGCTCAGTGTGGGACCTTTAACTATGCATTATCAGGCAATCCTATGCAAATGAGGGCAATGATACTGAATCCCAGATCTCCCCTCAGTGCTAGTCAGCACCCAACAGTGTAAGTGCAGGAATAGCTTGGTTCAAGTCTAAGAGTTAGCTGACATCATAAGGGGGTGTGTCAGGCATACTTTAAGTGGATTGGAGCCCTGTGGCTCGAGTTTGCCCTTAGCTTAGCAGAGCTAAGTAAGGCGACATGTCTGAGGCTGCCTAGCACTCTTTACATTGCCTAAGCAGGTGTGCGCACTGTGCACCAGGTTTTAAAGGAGGAAAAAAAAGTAAACCAGGAAATAGCAGCTTTGTGCACATTTGAACACTGTGTTTGTGTGGCACACCCCCAGGCTTAAACAGGAAGGCAATGGGAAGGGAAAACAACAGTAGAAAGGTAATTGAGGAGAACTAGCATAGCTGGCAGTTGAAATGTATCAGAATCAGTCAATTTCACAGGCAGCAGCCCAGCCCAGAACACTACTATAAAGTATGCAAACACCCTCTGGTTTTTCCCACATACTCTACACCACTGGTGTATACAAGTGGGGAGGTTTTAACAAACAAAAACAACAAAATGATAGGGGCTGCAGCAGCTATTATACATCAACACATGGAAGAGGCTGAGGTGGTGAGGAAGGGAATGCTGTCGACCAACCCACAGTGATGAGACGTAGAAGAGTGTACATCCCAGGGTAATCTACCAGGGGCTACATGAGCTGGAGATAGTGGAGCGATATATGGTGGACATGGACCTTCTACAGCAAATTGTTGAGCTGTGCCGGCCACGCCTGACTCACAGAACTAACAGAGGGGAACCCATTCCAGGTATGTGTAGGCCTAAGAATACTAGCCACAGGTACCTTCCAAAGACCAGATGGGGAAATCATGGGACCTCACAGGCATCAGCATCCAGGGTACTCCAGCAGTTCCTGGATGCCATGTCAGCACATGCCGGTGAGTACGTATATTTCCCCAACACCTATGAGGCGTTGGCCAGCAATATGAATCTCTTCCACCAAATAGCAGAATACCCTAAGGTAGTGGGTGCTTTAGACTGCACACACATATGCATCAAAGCACCACCTGGTGAGCGGGGTAGGGTCTATATCAACCGCAAGGGCTTCCCCTCCATCAACTGCCAGGTCATGTGCAATGCCCAGGGCATTATAATGAATGTGTGTGCTGGCTGCCCTGGAAGCTATCATGATTCCCACATCTGGCATCTGATGCAGCTGTACCAGAGATTTGCCAATGGGGACATCCCTTGTAGTCACCTAGTGGGGGATGCTGGTTACACACTGGAACTGTGGCTGATGACACCCATCAGAAATGCACACACACCCAAACAAGAACTCCATAATGAGGCACACGCACAAACCAGAATTATAATACACTGTGTGCTTGGGATGCTCAAGTCATGGTTCCGGTGCCTGGACACATCCTGTACTCACCAGCTACATGTACTCAAACTGTCATCATATGTGCCATGCTACACAATATGATCCTGCGGAAACAGCTGCAGCAGGAACAGCATGGAGCAGGGCTACACAGCCCCCCACCAGTGCCAAGGCCTGCACAGGCACAGAGTGACTCAGAGGAGGAACAACATGAGCCTGCCCCAGTAGGCAGAAGGAGGCATTCCCAGTATGCCCTGGCCTTGGCAAAAAGGCAATGCATAGCACATACACTGACACAGTAGGGACCCAGGGAATGACACCTCTCTCTGACTCACACATACAGTAAAAGGGATGCCAAACATGACACTACCTGTGCTCAACCATGTATAGGGAGTGTACTATGTGCATCCAACATAGGCAGCCCTCCAGCACCATCCTCAATACTGGCACAGCCAACAAGGTAAGTCACTCTTCTTACCAATTGCCGAATGGAGTAGTATGTGTCGTTACTTGTATCTATGGTATGGATGTGAGCATGCAAGGGAATTGGGTGGCTGAATGGGATGCCAGCAGATAGTAGACACCTATAGTGGCAGCATGAGATCTGTAACAAATACTGGTGTCACCATAGAAGCCAGTACTACACATGGTGACAAAACCCACTGCAGGAAATGTGTTGGACCACATGTGTGTCCATATGACACACACATGCCAGTCAGGGAGGCTCACATACCCAACAACAATCTCAGCCAGCAGGACAGGTGTAGACAAACACAAACAAAGGCTGTGCTAAGGCCTCTGAATGATGGCTATGGGTACCCCCCCAGGCCTACACAGACAGACTACATCAGGTCAGGCATTGGGATGTTAGTTCTTAAGGGTAAGAAGTCAGAACCTGATATGTAGGTCACTCAAACCTAAGACCTGCAGTACACTGATATGCCTCTAGTCAGCATGATAGGTTAGAATACAGAATGAAATGGAGTACCTGACATACCAGTACAGTCATAGCAAATGTGTACAAGTGTCAGGTGTGCCCCCCCAATCCTATGTATAATTATAGTAAAAGTCAGGTTTGCCCCCCCCCCCAATCCAATGCAGACACCTAGTAAGAATCAGGTGTGTCCCCCCCTAATCCTATGGAGAAATGTAGTAACAGTCTGGTGTGCTCCCCCAATCCGATGCAGACATGTTGTAACAGCCAGGTGTGTGCCCTCCAGTCCTATGTAGAAGTGTAGTAACATGTATGTATACGTATAATACCAGTGGAGCACAGGTTACCTGAGGTGGCCAAGGTAGCAAGATAGATTGTAGCATTTGTACAATACGCAGGCATGAGTGTGTTAGGATGGTGCTTGTTTCATATTGTGTGAGAGTGGTCAGTATATATGCATGGTGAGTTTTGTCCTGGTGACCATTGCCCAGTACTGCCAATGACAGGGTCAAGTCCTCACAACTGTAGTGCCAAACACAATTCTCCCCAGTATAACACATTCTAGCAGTGAGCCATTGTAAATGTATGGAGGTAATATGTGTCACCATCTGAAAGATGGACATGGCATGACTGCTGGACCAGATATACAAGCAGTACACAGGGGAAAGTACCCAAGACAGACAGTGTATAATGTGTAGCCATTAAATGGACACACCCTTAGAATTGTACATACAGGTTTGCAGCACATTATCTGGGCTTGTAGTAGGAAATACCAATGTCGTTTGGCCAAACACTTGCAGACCACAAAGGTCATAGGAATGATGTATTGAGAAACAGCTGATGTCCCTGCACAAGCCAGCATGAGTGGAATGCCCTATGCATATCTGTGACTCAGATGCAAGTAGTGTCCATAGCATACATGCACCCAGCTCACCCAACCACCACCCACAGGTACCTCTCCAGTCTTAGCCCTGCAGTTGGGAATGGGTACAAAATGACCCCCACCTGTGTATGGCAATAGCGAAAGAATGTAGCATGCAGTGCAGGTGTCCCATGCAGGTGTGTCCCTAGCTGTAAGCAGCACCCTGCCAGAATCCCCACCACTTGATCAATACTGACAGAAAGTATTGGCATGAACACATAGCACAACTACCCTGTCACCCCAGGGGAATATACTGTATTGTAGTCTGGGACTGTAGGACTGACAGAATGCAACGGCTTGCCTGCATCACTACCAAATTGCCTACAGTCCTCTGCCAAAGGCCTGTCTCTCACCCATACTGCCAATGTATGTTATGTCATGGACTCCCAAATAACAACATAACACAGTCCACAGAACCTCTATGCAAGGCCATGTGACAAACCACAGTAACATGTCCACCATGTCCCACTGCATGAACTGTGGACCAACACCAATATACAGCTGTGATGAGGTGATAACTATAGCAAAGGTATCAGAGAATGTTTGCATAATGTATGGAAGAGGATAGAATAATAGAGGGGGGGTTGGGAGCATGGGCAGCATGGAATGTGCGAAGTCTGAAACACAGCTGTGCGCACATACTATCCCTGGCTGCAAATACAAGAATGGGTGGCTAAAAATATGCTTGTAAACCAAAATAGGAGTAATGTTCTGACTTATGACCCCTGCCTCAGGGTAACCTGTGTGAATCTGTACAGCTGCAAGGTATTGCCACAGCAAGATAAGACCATACTGTCAAGTCGATGGATGCACAAGTATGGGATTCTTTGCCACCATTGTACCAAGGTGCTGAACCAGTTGCACAGACCCAGAAGCAAGTGTCTGCAGGTCCCCCACCAAAATGACATTAGTTTGCAGGAATATATAGGTGTTTGACCACAATACTGGACACAGCTGCATTCATCCTGTGTTCCCCAGGACATCACTGCGAGCAAAAATGTCTACCTGACAGTACTTGATGACATAAAACATCACAGTGTATAACAGTACACGTGTCTGAATATCTCTGCTAACACTAGGACCATGTAGCAGAAGCAGCACAGACACAATTACCTACTGTACCCACTATCCTTGCCCAGTTTGACACCATATTGTCAACTGATCTACAGATATCCAGCAGAAACAGTTTGCTAGCTGTAGGTGTAGAACACAAATGTCTGCACTGGAGTACAATCTACCCGGAATGGATCTACGCATTCAATACAGAAAGGTATACTGGGAATGATCCCACACATAGAGAAATGTAGGCAATGTCAGACAACAAAATACTGAAAGGTCATACTGGGCATGCTCACAAACTTAAAAGAATGAATCTCATGTCTGGCAACAACAGTGGACCATACATATCTGACAGTTGCAGATGTTAGTGCATACACTCCTCAGTATGCACCAGTCATGCTTTGCACACATACTGTATAGGAATACACACATATATCCAAGGATAACACACTATAATATGCCAAAAGTACACATACATAGATGTGTGGAAGAAAGTGACAGTGACAAAGAGCCTTCCATCATGAGGCCTGTCCCACCCAGCACACAGCCAAATGGCTACAACCACATGATGTGTAAATGTCATTCACCATAGACATTTGCCTCTGGAATACCTCAGCATTATAGCCTCTGTGGTGCTAGTGCTAACTGTGCAACATGAGTGTACAAAGCAGTAGTCATGTAGCAGTTGTATACACGTACCTGTGGAATATAAACCTGTGTGTGCCTGAGTGTGGTGTGTCTACCTCTAGATTAATGGGTTATGGCCCATGCACAAACACTGCCCTCCCCATTGCCCTACTATGGCAAGCCTGATGATGTCAGTCACTTTTAAATACACCTTTAGGGAAGGACTAGCCCAGTAATCTCAGTGGCATGTCCTATCACTGCGTAATGCTATAGTGTGATAAACTAGTTAGGTAGGAGTTCTTATCCCAGATGTGGCAACTGTGTGTGTGTGAGATTGTCTGTGTAAGGATCAATGCTTTTTAGGCTAGTCATACTCACTACAATTCAAATGCCCTACTGTGGCATGCCTGCTGATGTCATTCACTTTGAAATACACCTTTGGGGAAGAAGTAGTCCAGTAATCTCTGTGGCACGTCCTATAACTGCATAATGCTGTAGTGTGATAAACTAGTTAGATAGGAATACTGCTCCCAGACATGGCAGGTGTGGATATTTGAGTGTGTGTTAGGTTGTCTGGGTAGGGAGCAATGCTTTTTAGGCAATTCACAGTCACTACAACCTCCTTTGCCCGTCTTTGGCAAGCCTGCTGATGTCATTCCCTTTGAAATACACCTTTGGGAAAAGTGTAATCCAGTAATCTCTGTGACACATCATATAGCTGCGTAATGCTGCAGTGTAATAAACTAGTTAGGTAAGAGCTCTAATCCCAGACAATACAACTGTGTGTGTTCATAGGTTCATAGGTGGGTACTAGGCTATCAGCCCAAGGGCCTACCTAAGCCTAGCCAACAAGGTTGCCTGGCTTACACCACCCAAGAAAGTTATTTTCCTGTGCCACTGTCAAGCAGGGACACAGAAGTGATCCCCGGGGTGTATTTCCTATTTCCCATCCTCTCATCAAGATTTTTCTTGAAGAGTGCTAATGAAGAACTTTGTTTGACATAGATGGGTAGCCTGTTCCAGAGTATTGGAAGTCTCTGGGACAGGAATTATCCCTCCAGCATGTCCTGTTTATTGTGGTGACAAGGTTTAGGTCCCTAGAGCATGTAGCTCGGAGGGGTTGGGATTTCTTTAGGTGTAGCATGTCCAACAGCTCTGGGTTTGACATAGCTTTATATGTTAGGCAGAGATCACTTCGGAGTAGGCGATATGCTATGGAGTAAATCTGGTGTTTTTTGAGGTGGTCAGTGTAGGGCATTTATTTGAGGCCAGTAATCTTCTTTGTGAGTTAGTTCTATGGCCTTTCCAACTGCTGCAGATGTCTTGTGAACTACATTCCAAAAGGGGCATTGTACTCTATAATGGGTCTAATGAGTGTCGAGTAGAGGGGAACAATGACCTCTTTTTTTCCTGGATGAGAACCTTTTTATGATGAGGTGTGCCATGTAGAAGGATGCGTGTGTGTCTGTCTGTGTAGGGAGCAATGCTTTTTAGGCTAGTCATACTCACTACAATTTCAAATGCCCTACTTTGGCATGCCTGCTGATGTCATTCACCTTGAAATACATCTTTGGGGAAGTGGTAACCCAGTAATATCCATTGTGTGTCTTAGAACAGTGTAATGCTGTAGTGTGCTATAGTAGTTTGGTAGGGATTCTATTCCCAGACATGGCAAGTGTGGATGCTTATGTTTTTGTTTGTCTGTGTAGGGAGCAATGCTTTTGAGGCCATTCACAGTCAATACAACCTCCATTGCCCTTCTTTGGCAAGCCTGCTGTCATTCATTTTGAAATCCGCTTATGGGGAAGAAGTAGTCCAATAATCTCTGTAGGGTGTCCTATAACAGCATAATGCTGTAGTGTGATATAGTAGTTCGGTAGGAGTTCTATTTCCAGATATGGCAAGTGTGGATGTTTGTTTGTGTAGGAAGTAATGCTTTTGAGGCAATTCATAGTCACTCCATCCTCCATTGCCCTTCTTTGGCAAGCCTGCTGATGTCATTCTCTTTGAAATGCACCTCTGGGGAAGAAGTCGCCTAGTAGTCTCTATGGTGCATCCCATAACTATGTAATGCTGTAGTGTGATAAACTAGTTAGGTACGAGTTTTATTCCCAGACATGGCAAGTGTGGATGTTTGTGTGTGTGTTTTTGTAGAGAGCAATGCTTTTGAGGCCATTCACAGTCACTACAGCCTCTATTGCCTTTCTTTGGCAAGCCTGCTGATGTCATTCACCTTGAAATACACCTTTGGGGAAGAAGTAGTCCCATAATCTCCATGGCATGTCCTATAACTGCATAATGCTGTAGTATGATAAACTAGTTAGGTAGGACTTCTATTCCCAGATATGGAAAGTATGGATGTTTGCGTGTGTGTTTTTGTAGGGATCAATACTTTTGAGGTCATTCACAGTCACTATAACTGCCATTGCCCTTCTTTGGCAAGCCTGCTGATGTGATTCCCTTTGAAATACACCTTTGGGGAAGGAGTAGTCGAGTAATCTCTGTGGCACATCCTATAACTGCATAATGCTGTAGTGTGATAAACTAGCTAGGTAGGAGTTCTAATCCTAGACATGGCAACTGTGTGTGTGTTTGCCTGTGTAGGGAGCAGTGCTTTTTAGGCTAGTCACACTAACTACAATTTTAAATGCACTACTTTGACATGCCTGCTGATGTCGTTCACCTTGAAATACACCTTTGGGGAAGATGTAGTCCAGTATTCTCTGTGGTGCGTCCTAGAACAGCGTAATGTTGCAAGGATTCTGCTACACTATAACTTTTTCCTTACTTAGCCCTGTTGATATCCTTGCATATTCATTCAAACATATCATCAGTCAATTAGCAGAAAACATACTAACACTTGTACTGTTCTTTACTACAACCCATACCTGATAATGGCTATAATCTGTATCTGAAAATAGTATAAAACCTAACATAACTCCTCTTACTCTCATCTTACCTATACCTATACTTTAATTTTGCCAGTATGGCCATTTATTTACTACTCAGTTATACAAATGCATAAATGTATTGTGAATGTAAAATTATTAATGTTTTTGTGAAAAAAAAAACTGTTTTGTAATAATTGTTCATTCTACTAGATGTATCACTTGTCATGTAAATGTTCCCTGTACTACTTTAAATGTCATCAATTGCTTAGAATTGTATTAACCTAATATTGTAACATGGAGCTTTTCTCCCCGGGCCTCTGCTGAAAATGGACCTGTGTCCCAGTTAACAAAAACAAAATAAAAATAAATAAAAAATACTGTTGTGTTCTATAGTAATTCGGTAGAGGTTCTATTCCCAGACATGGCAAGTGTGGATGTTTGGGTGTGTGTGTGTGTGTGTGTGTGTGTGTGTGTGTGTGTGTGTGTGTGTGTGTGTGTGTGTGTGTGTGTGTGTGTGTGTGTGTGTGTGTGTGTGTGTGTGTGTGTGTTTGTTTGTCTGTGTAGGGAGCAATGCTTTTGAGGCCATTCACAGTCATTACAACCCCATTGCCCTTCTTTGGCAAGCCTGCTGATGTCATTCCCATTGAAATACACCTTTGGGGAAAGAGTAGTCTAGTAATTTCCATGGCGCATCCTATAACTGCGTAATGCTGTAGTATGATAAACTAGTTAGGTAGGAGTTCTATTCCCAGACATGGCAAGTGTGGATGTTTGTGTGTGTGTTAGTTTGTCTGTGTAGGGAGCAATGGTTTTGAGGCCAGTCACAGTCATTACAACCCCATTGCCCTTTTTTGACATGCCTGCTGATGTCATTCCCATTGAAAAAGACCTTTGGTGAAGGCATAATCCCGTAATCTCCGTGGTGCATCCTATAACTGCGTAATTGTGTAGTGTGATAAACAGGAGTCCTATTCCTAGACATGGCAAGTGTGGATGTTTGTGTGTGTGTTTGTTTTTCTGTGTAGGGAGCAATGCTTTTGATGCCATTCACAGTCAATGCAACCTCCAGTGCCCTACTTTGGCAAGCCCGCTGATGTAATTCACTTTGAAATACACATTTGGGGAAGGAGTAGCCCAGTAATCTCTGTGGTGCATCCTATAACTGTGTAATGCTGTAGTGTGATAAACTAGTTAGGTAGAAGTTATAATCCCAGACATAGCACCTCTGTGTGTGTGTGTCTGTGTTTGTCATTCGTATCCTGTGTGGAGGTGGCTGTCAGTGTGTAACAACTGGACTCATTGTGGAGCTGTTTTTTCAAATTTCTTATATGGTGGGCCTATTATATGTCACAATGTCCACCTTACAAGGATAACAGATGTCAGATAGCTGAGAGGCTGGGGTGACAATCCATACCCCTACATGTGGCATTAAGGCCTGGCGAACAAATTAATCAACCCTTGTATTACCCAAAGAACAATCTCAACCCATGTCACATAAACAAACACCCTTGCCTAGGCAACAACCACTTGTTTTGTAGTACCCTGCATATTGCCCACAGATAGTAACCATACTGTGATTGCAGTGGACTACAGAGGGCATGGAACCCTGTCCCATCACTACAATAGACACATAATTGCAGACAGTGCACCTTCACTATGTTCCCCACTGGACGCCTGCAACAACTGTGATGCCATCAAATGTGACCCACAATGGACATACCATGCCTTAAACACATGCCATGTATGGACAGATGCCACTGACACCAAGGAATACCTGTATCATGTTATCAATGTAGGTGCAAGGTCAACCTGGTGTCCATTACCAGTTCCTGCCACATGAGGTCAGGACTGGCACATCTGATGATAACAATCTGTGTACACAACATGGGCCAGATACCCCTTGTATAGTATTACATGTCACTGAACATGCATGTGGGATGTGTGCACATCCCAGACACCATCTGTGTTATGGACTATAGAACACATACATGGCAAGCATTGCACAGCACTGGCCATATACAATAGTAACCCAGGTGACTGGATGGTGAATACAATACCCACCTGTGTGGGCCAATCCAGACACTACACCCCTGTGCCACACTGCAGACCATTGTCATGTGGCTTGATGCCAAGTTATACCCTTCACCTAGCCTTGTACAGCCTTCCGGCACAGTCAACCACTACACACCTGTGAAGCAATGCACATATGCATGTCAGTACTAGCTCCCTGTGTATGTGTGTGTATGGCATATGATGCTTTCGACCACATTCTCACTAACTGCAACTTACATTGGTCTACTGAAGCATGCCATCTGATGTCAGACACCCTCACATACCCTTTGCCCATATATCATCCGGAAACCCCTTGTGGTGCATGTGATATGTATTGTGGGAAACTAGCTAGTTAGGAAGTTTATTCCTGACCCTGCCAACTGTGTCTATGTGTGTGAGTCCCTGAGAGAGTGTGGCTGTGTTGACATTGACACCTGTTCATGTGGACAGGTACATGTACTACACCAACCTTATCACACCTATATCACTTTTGCAGATGTCACTCACCATGAGATGTACCTTTGGACAGCTCCCTAACATGTAAGTTATGTGATGCATGCAATAACTGCATAGACATGTGATAGCAAGACATAGGCAGAGGTTTGAAACCCCATAATAGTAGGTGTGTGACACAAACATGCTTAGGTTTTACTCTCCCACCCCCTCCCTGACTTTGTCTCTGTCTGACTCTCTCAATCCCTCTCTGGTGGATGTGGAGAAGTACACCTGCTTTGCTTAGGCAGCAGCTTGTGTTTTGTAAGTGATGCACATGATCAACTGATGGTCTCTGCATGAATTGCAGTCCTCTTCTATCTGATTGCATGTGGAATAGCTGTGGCAACATTCCCATAGCCAATTGCATGGAAAAACACTTCAATATCCAGGAACATCATGCCAGTGTTGGGCCTTTTCATTCACCATGAGTAGGACCTCAGTTTGGTGTTTGGCAAACAGCATCACAGTTATTATTGGGATTTACCTCTAACAACACACTGAGGAAACAGGCCAACAGACAGGAGGGGAATGTGCCAGACATGACTACAGAATGTAAGTGTTGCTCTTCTGCATTTGGAGTAATATCGGTTTAACAGGGTGTGTGTGGATATGGCTGGTCTAGATGATTTAATACCTGTCATGACAGTGTTATGTGTTTGAGGAAACTCCCACCTGTAGGGTTATCTAAAGACTGGGCAGTGTGTGGAGCCTCATGTTTCTTGTGTTACTCACAGAACACCTAACTTACAACTGCAGACGCATAGTCTGAGGATTACAGCCAGTACATGGTGACAGCCATGAGAGTTACTGACTTCATATTCCTCATAGGACATATGTCACAACAAACCCTTGTACAACAGTAAATGTATAGGGTTATCACAGCAACATGCCAATATTAGCCCAGTGTTTGTGGCTCCAGCCACAAGTTTCTCAACCTTTGTACATATGTCATGCAGTAAGAGGTGCATATGTTCTGTACACCATTATTTATTGACATCATACCTGATAACAAGCCAGTCAGATATCAGACTGCTAGACATTTTATGTATAGTAGGGGTTATTTCTGAGGAAATAACCTGGGCATTCTGTGATTGTGTGTATGGTACTGGGGTCTGTGTACTTATGGTGATTGTTGAAAGATTGTGTATTGTGCATATGTACCTTGGGCTGTGTACAGACTGTGGTAGATGCCACTGTCCTTGGTCATGTTCTATCTGATGTTACATGCTGCTCCAGTGTATGGTACCCTATTGGCTCACATGTCTGTAGGGCCACACACACATGTGCCCCATACCACAGACAGGCCGTGGACCACACTGAGTCACGATCCAGTGTATGTAGGGTTAATGTGTGAGTGGCACATATGAGGATGGTGTTTATTAGACAATCCATATAGTGTCATATTAAGCTTGCATACCATATGTGGCTGTAGCTGTGTTCACATCGGTTGTGTGTATGCACTTTCTCACAGGTGTCTGTTACTCTGTGCTGTGACATGTGTGTAGAACCTGCTATATTTGCAGGTACATGTGTATTCCCCATACAAAATGTAGTCCAGTGTGGTGGTAGTCTGCCTGTAGCTTGCACAGTGCTTTGTGACATGCCTAGCAGCTTAGTTTAATTACCCAGTGTGCTATGTCCAGTCATTTGCAAGACATACTGCTGCCAGGTGGCCATAACTGTTGTGTATTTCTGACAAAGCAGTGGGATTCTGTACAGATGTATGTCACTAACTACTGGGTAGTATGTGGCCATGTGACCTCTG
>NC_056733.1:329981200-329988700 GCF_019279795.1 Protopterus annectens
TGTAGTAATGGAATACATACTGGTGTCAGATGCCTATCTGTTGACACATTTATCCTACTGCATAGCTACTTGCCAAGATGATGTCTGTCAGTCCCTGTACAGATGCGCAGATGACAGGTATCCAGCTTGGATACATATAGGCAACCTATGCTTGACTGACACTGACATGTCTGCCCACCTGTGTTATAACTGGCACCTATAGGAGACAGCACTGTGTATGCACCACATGCCATGGCTACCTCCACTACACTACCACAGTCAACAGAACATGCTTGGATACAGGTCTCCATCACAGACACTAACCATGTGTTGTAATACATGTTGCATACATGTCAACTAGATTACCTCAGTGGCCATTTGCAGGAAGCACCCAGAGGATTGGCTGATGCATGTCACTCTCATCCTGAAGGTCACCACAGTGATGTCTTTCAATAGATTGCCTGCTGGCACATGGCAAGTAGCATGATACTGCAGTACACACATCCCCTACACTACCCACCTCTCCATGGACAATAGCCAGGTAAACACCTATGACCACCTGCAGCGATGCACCCTAGTACTGACACATGCGTACCTGTGCATTACTGAGGATAGCAGTGTCTGTGTGTTAGTACATCTGTAGTTGGGAATACCATGAGGGCCTTCACATCCACCGCAACACCCATTGCCATAGTAAGATGTGGCTGCTGCTGTATTGGACATTACATGTTCCCTGTTACACTCCTCTCCCTAATTGCTATATGAGCCTTGCAGTACCAGCACAACAGTGTTGTACAAATGGGTCAATAGGCATGGGATACCCATTGAGTTCTGGCAAGTGTGTGTGTATGTGTGCATGTATGTATATTTATAGGGTACAGCATTCTGAGGCCACATACTCCTATTACAATACGCATTGCCACACAGTAGAATGGATTGTGTTGTTGCTGCCAATAGGTGAGGCATGACAATGCAACACCCTACTGTGCCTGTGCCATGTGCATTAGATGCATATCCCTGTAGTACAACTGTTGGGATGTACAATGGGTTTTGTCACAGTCACGGGCAATGTGTGATGTGGGTATGTCAGACTGTCATCATGGGTTCCAGTGAGTACAATATCCACTGTGGGATGTGGGTGCTGTGTAAACTGTCATTACACCATGGTACCATGGTACACCCTGTATATGTCTCAGGTACCACTGTTACCATACAGGTAACTGATTCCACAACAGAGCTCAATTATGCATTTGGTGTGTGTAGCCTATCTGTAACACACTGGACACACTGACAAGTTAGTTAGCACCAACAGGCCCAGGTCTCTTGGATGTGTGTCTGCCTGTTATGTGTCTGTTAATGTGTATATGATGGTATGTCACACTATGTAGTGTCCATATACAACCATTACATCCCCCATTACCATACAGTACATATCTGGGGACGTTCTGCATGTAACATGTAACCTGGAACACACCTCACCCTAAAAACTGTCTGGTGTGTGCAATGAAAGCCACACACTTCAGTAGTACTACATACCAAGGTAGGGATCTAGTCCCAATGTTGCCAAGTAAGAGTGTACATGTATGTGGATGGATCTATATCAGCTTGCTGATTATACATGTCTCAGCAGGTCACCTGTCCATGTGGCACAGGCAATAACTGTTATACAAACCTGTGATGTGTTCAGTTGTACCCAGGATATGTCACAGCCATGGTGTCACCACAGTGCCATACCCCTTGTGGAATATGACTGCAGACCATCCTCCTGCTGACACATGTACACTTACAACACAAATGGATAACATTATGGAGACCACAATCACTCAGTGTTACTAACAGCTGTAATGCATCATGGCTGGACAGCTGCACTACCTAAAATGTATGTATTAAACATTACTCCTGACAACAGGTTACACAGCAGTACATTGGTACACTGTAGTACAGTAACCATGTGCATCAGAACCATATTAGCCTGTCCCTGCATCGATGTTATGGATGACAAGAATGTGGCACAGGTATCATCATATGTACAGGGTGTGTTGTTGGTTTGCCAGAGACCGAGGGTGGGCCATACATTTGACACTATCTGTGTGAGTGAGGGGTGTAATTAGATGAAATGGGCATGGTGATGTGGTGTGCGTAGGTATGGGGTTGCCCTAGGTGTGTTCGTATAGTGTGTGGGTATGCATGCACACAGCTCTGCCATGTGGCTGCCCTATACACGTGTTTCTTGGACAGCTGTAGACCATACCTGGCAGGGTGTGCAGTTCACCGTCTCTGGCCATGGACATGTGGACTGTGCTTGCCAGGGGTTCCATAGGTAGGTCCAGGTACAGGCTTTGGATGTGCTATTCTCCCCTGATGACATGACAGATGTCTGCTGGAAACAGGTCCATCCTGGGACTGGCCAGGGCCCCGTGCACATGGTCTGCTGTGGTGTGGTGTGGACAGTGACCCCTGCAGTGGTTGGGCTGGTACTGCCACAACGGGAGCACCTTGGTGTCCTAGCATGTCCATGTTGACCACCAGCTGTTGGTGTTGTGGGCCTACGTCCATGGGGCCATTGCCACACTCCCACCACATGTTTGAGCATAGACAAACCATGGTCAGTGAGGCCCACCATCTCACCCAACCATCTATCCATGACCTTGATATAATCGCGGAAGGCACCAGAAAGCTCATGGAAGTTGTCACTTGCAGATGAGAGAGCAGCCCTCTGCAGCCTCAGACCATGTCTGGTGTACAGTTCCATACATGCCTGCACCCCCATGACAGTCTGAAACATGTGCCTGTTGGTATGAGTTGTGGTGCGTCTGCCAGGGGCATAATGACCAGCGGCGCAACCACACGCACCCCAGTACAGCTGCCTCTGTGGTATCCTGCCAGACATCTGGCTATGCCTGCTGTGACCAGATACAGTAGACATAGTTACCACACTCTCATGTGCACTGCCACCAACCACCAGCTGTCCCTCTCCTATGGCCACTGGTGATGGGGTATGTTTAGGCACTGTAACTGTGTGTGGGGTTGGGGTGGCTAAGAAGGGGATGTCAAACGATGGTGCAGTTTCATCCTCTGACAACCCTGCCTGTGTTCCTACAGTACTATCATCATCTTCGCTGTCTTTATGGATACCAACATCAGATTGCATGCAGGAGGGACCCTGACCCACCTCACCACCTGTGGAGGAAAACAAGAAATGCACTTTAAGACCTATACAGCATTGCATAACAGTACACACACACACACACACACACACACACACACACACACACACACACACACACTGACATTCCACCTTAATACCTACCTGTCCCTGATTTTACAGACAGTCCCACATTTATTTACATAAGTTCCCCATCCTGCATCACACTTGGTAACATACATTCATTAATACTACTCATTAATGTAGCATTACTCTAAATGCCTAGATGAGTGATCATAACACGAGACCTGTTACTCCATTACCTCCTTGACTTGAGTGGAGTAGGTTTTACATGGCCTCACTGCTGTCATCCAGTGTTCACTCTGGGTATGTCCAGACATCGTGAGCATGGCCCCTATATGTTAGGGGCTACTATGTTCACTCCATAATGTCATGCACTGGAATGTCATATGTAACTATTGCTCACTATATGCCAGATCTGCTGCTGAATCAACTTATCATGTGAACAACAGTAATATATGGATACACTCCCTGGTGTTGTCTGGTAATTCCCCAATGCATCTGTAGTGCTGCATATGTGGGTAGTTGTTCACCTCTCTGCTGATTGCAATATTAAGGGTATACCTGGTGTCTACTTTCCCTCCCAATGCATGTTCCATGCTACAGACATTATTATACTATCAGTTGTCCTGTGATTACATATCAGATAAGTATTCCTGGTGTATCATGTGTCAGTCCATGTTCATGTACTGCATGATCCCCAAAGGGAAGTACTGCCATATGAACAACCCCACAATCACACATGTGCATATATGGACACACACACACAAACCCACACACATGCACACACACATCCTACATGCATCAACCCCCCTCCACTCCACCAGATTGCACTTACAGACAAAATAACCCCCCCCACACACACACACATATGCACACACACACACACACACACACACACACACACACACACACACACACACACACACACACACACACACACAACTACAGGTGAGGCGGCACAAAGATAGTGCACGCAGTCCTCCCATTACCCCATTACCCATCTGTCAACATGCATAACAAATGGTATTCAACAGTATGCAGGGGTATATAAGCATGAGCCATCTGCATTTGCCAGTATTTGGTCAGTCTGCCCTACCCATGTCCTCCAACTCTGCATGATTGCAAGGTCTACTCATGTGCACATCCCATGGAGTTCACACACTGCCATTACTATTGTTGTGGAGTTAGGGTTATGTCTGCTACAGTTCCTGAACATGACTGTGTGCACATACAGCCATTCTTAGCATCCTTAGGATCCCTGCTGCAGTGCACTGGTGTGTCATGATGATGCACCCTCCCCACCTTCAGCCTTTTTGCAGATGCTTGACAAGTATGGCCTACACATGTGTCAGTTTTGCAGTGTCCCAAACAATGAACACCACGTGTAGCAGCCTAGTCCCAGCTAATAATTTGGACCACAGTATTATGTTATACCATAGTGTAGATCTGTAACAGTTGCCATTGTAATGCTGGTATATACACTGTTGTAGCACTGTATAATGGTGATGTTTCACACATGTCCCTACTGTAGGCCATGTGTCCCACCATTATGTTCATCCCTGAGGACACATTTTGCAATGACAGGATGTTAGTTATCTTGCAGGTGTCTGACATACCGTTCAGTTACCTCATCATGGTCACCACTGTGATGCAGTGCATTTAACAGCAACAATACGTGAACATGTACAGCATGCATTATGGAAGGTGTGTTACATGTGTGCAAGGAATATAACATAGCCATCACATGCCCGGTGTATTGGCAAGCATGAACATAAACCATACTCACCAGCTAGTGGCTGCTGCCTTGGTGGTATACCAGTGGGACCTACATAAGAGTGTGAGAGATGTGATGTCAGTGGCCACAGCTGTGGCATTACTACAGGGTGGGTGCAACATTACAGTACATCAACAGTAAAAGTACACAATACTACCACTTATGCACATCTGTTAATTACAACTATGCAGCAACAGACTATATATATGACATCTCACATATGCATGATCTACCTGTACAGATGCGGATGCATATGTAGCAGTGGTCTTCTGATGTGGCCTGTGACCTTACCTGCATGATCCTCAGCCGGTGTGGGTAGCACTCACCTCCACAATGGTCTCAGCCAGTTGCTGCAAGTGCAGGCGGGCAGGTGCCAAGAGGCTGGCGGGGAGCTCCTCAACACATGTCAGGGGGGATGGATGGCATGACCCCCTCACTGTTGTGAGGTGATACCCCCAGACTGCAGCAGCACACCGACGGGCATTGCGATGCAGGCCAGTACAATGGTGCCAGACCTGCTCATAGCTGCGGTTATGCAGGACGATATCATTGACCCTGTGGACTAAATCCTTCCACAGGGCAGTCTGCTCCTGCTGCTTATGGGCAGCCCTGCCGAACAGAACTGGATAATGCTGTATAAGGTGGTTCAAAATTACCTAATTTTCCACCTCTGAATACCCTGGTAAACAGCCGTGGGACATCTTGCCTGAAAGACATAAAAATGGAAACAGGTCTGAACAACTCATACAGCAAAGTTGCCATAGTTCTTAATACACACCTCTCTCACCCCCCCACCATATCAGTGACAACAAACTGTTCACACAACTAAATAGGTATGGTTACAGCTTACCTACCATTGGGACATATATTGTATTTTGCCACACTTTGCTACGTGTTTGTAGCCATGTTCTCTGTGTGGACACTATCATTGCTGGCCTGTTACGGACTATTTCATCTGCATGCCATTGTCAGGGCCACTATGGTTCCATATATGCATGTGGTATGCTTGCTATGTTATTGCTGCACATCTGTCATTCTGTGTTATTGGGGATATCTATGCATGCTGTTGGACATGTTCCGGGATTGTGTGGAATATTACTATCCACATATGTTCCATAACATTGACACAATAGAGTGTTTAGGGAATAGTTGCCAGCAGAACCACCTCTCCCACCTCATCTGGCCATGTTACCAGGCCACATCACATTTGGGACCCACCCTGGGGCCTCTTCATCTACTGGTCCAGCACTACCTTCAGGTGGAACCACCTCAGGGGATGTTGTCCCCCCCGAGGCACACGCAGACATGATCCTGTCACCCGAGGTCAGGTCCAGGGTCTGTTCCATAGGGGGCTCCACAGAAACTTGTGGGATGTGCATCAGCACCTTGAGGCACCCAGTAAACAATCACAGGGTCCACATACTCCTCCTGCTCAGCCTCCAGGCCAAGCACCTTCAGGGCTGTGGAACTGTTGTTGTGACTAGCAATGGATGGGGCCTTTTTCCCATTGTATCCATAAGGGGGTTCATGGGGCTTCCACATCACAGACTACACACACCATCAAGGGTGTTTACCCACCACATGTGTCATATACAATCCCTGTAGGCTGTCATCTATTTCTACCAACCCAAACCACTTCCACAAATATACCCACCATCTTTCCCCATATTCCCATTCCCTACTTCACAGACAAGGGCAATGTGGTCCCAGCAAGGGGTTCACATGTGACATACCCATCCATGTTGCACACACTTACAGATGTATATATCTGTGTGTATTGCTATGTGTGATGTTCCCTCACACATAGCATGCAGCACTGTGGTAGTAATATAGGGGACATGTATTTATATACATATGTGTGTGTTTATATATGTAGACATATATATATATATATATATATATATATATATATATACACACACACATATATATATATATATATATATATATATATATATATATATATATATATATATATATATATATACATATGTGTGTGTGTGTGTGTATGTATGTCTGTGTGTGTAGATATATTTTATGTTGCATATATATCTGTAGACATACATTATATATATATATATAGGGGGTATATTCAGACATCAGATCCACAATCTCTAACTCTCCTTCCTGCACAGCTGCACTGTTCTGTTTTACTACAACACAGACAGGTACCACATATGGATACACCCTAACATTAGAGGGGTATATATAGGCCAGATTGCAGGTAAGCCTATTACACACCTATGGCATTTCAACATGCTGCAATACATGTTAACTTAGTGTCATGCAAGTGGTGGGCTCTGGAACCCATGTGCCCATCATCATGGCATTACTTCCACCACTAGCTATTGGCCACAGTAATATACATCCTTTCCATTACACAACACACACAATGTTGGCTTACATCTTGTCAGTCAGTGCTGCTCTGCACAGTTGATGGGTATGGCCACTACCCACAGAAACAGATTCTATTGTCCATAGCAGTTGTTCAGCTAAAAATCATTACAGCAACAATACC
>NC_056733.1:329993700-330008700 GCF_019279795.1 Protopterus annectens
AGCTCTGGGTTTGACATGGCCTTGTATATTAAGCAGAGATCACCTCTGAGTAGACGATTTGTGACAGAGTATAGCTGGAGGTTTTTAAGGCGGTCAGCATAAGGCATCTGCTTTAGGCCTGTGATTTTTTTTTAGTGAGGTATTTCTGCAGCCTGTCCAGTTGCTGCAGATGTCTTGAGAGGTACATACCAAATGGGGCATTGTATTCTATAATGGGTCTAATGAGGGATGGGTACAGTGGGACGATGACCTCCTTTTTTTGGATGAAAACCCTTAGTGGTGAGGTGTGCCACAGAGACGGATTTCCTGACTGTTGTGGTGATGTGGTTATTGAAGGTGAGACCACTGTCCACCTGTGCCCCTAAGTCTCTTATCACACTTTCGGTGTTTAGTGTACTGCTACCTATGTGGTAATTCACAGGTACATGTTTTTTCCCAAAGGGGATAACTATACATTTCTTGGCATTAAGCTTGAGCCCATGACTCTGGCACCAAACATCTGTTTCTGTAACGCCCTATTGCAGAGTATTCACATTATTTGGGGATTCAATAATGACTCCCAGTTTGCAGTAATCTGCCAACTTTGTTAGCCAGAGTCCCTTAGCGCTGGTCTGTACTTCAGAGAAGTAGATGCCAAAGAAGAGCGGTCCCAGGACTGAACCCTGAGTTACACCACTTGTCTGGAGCTGGATTTGGAGTCGGCTACTTTTACAGTATGGGTTCTGTCAGTAAGCCAGTTGGCAACCCAATGAGTGATGTAGGGATTAATGCCCAGCTTAGTAAGTCTATCTATGATTTCATAGTGGGGGATGTTGTCAAAGGCATTGGCAAGGTCCAGATATGCTGTGTGGACCGCCTTACCCTCGTCCATTGCTCTGGAGACTGATTTGAAGAAGTTGTTTGTTAACACTACCTAAATGTTTCTAAACATACTCGCAGATTCCAAGGTGATGTTGTGCACATACCTGTCCATCTCTTTCTGCACACTGTCTGGGCATGTCTTCACCACATGCAGGTGAACCGTGACATATTTCAACTATTGCCCTCTTAAACCTTTAGTGACTTGTACAATGACAGGTTTGTTTTATTTGACATTTTCCAAATATGTACAGGTATGACAGTCAGTTATATGACATGAAATGCTGCCTACATGTCAGAAATTAGCAAACTGATATGGCAGGGGGCAGGGTAGCAGCCAGCAGATATGGTCCGAGTAACTGGACATTCTGGACATTTCTGTACATTTGTGGGGTATGATTCTGCAAACAGCTTTCTAACTCTCCCAGGATTCCAACCATGGCTGTGTCTGCTAAAAATAAAACACTGTCCATCACAGTTGAGTGTGCTATATAGATATTGCTGTGTATCTCTTATCTGATTTCTGTCTATAATTCTCCTGTGGTTTTACATTCTGACCATGTAATTACAACACTCTTATACAGGATTTCCTAGACAGTTGTATTATCTAGCACAGTGTGGGTGACAGTGATGAGTAATACCTTATTACTCTGACCACCTGCAACATTAATAATGCCATACCATACAATACCAGAGTAAATAGTACTACTACAGGATATCAATCTTTTATTTATAGGCACAGTGTTCGTATCTGACAGACCTATGAGAGCAATGTTTGTTAGCACTACCTGCATGTTGCCACACAAATTACCAGTTTCCACATTAGTATTATGCACATACATCTCACTCTGTTACTGTACACACTCTGGTCACAGCTTGACAACATGGGGGTGGAGATGGGACATACTTGGCTACTTACTCTCATAACAGTTTTGGGGGTTGCTAGAGTGATAGGTGTGTTGTTATAGCTGTCTGAAAATCATTTGTATGTCTTGTTTGCTGCCTAAATGTCTGGGATCATCCCACTGATTTCTAGGGGGACAGGGTGACAGGCAGCAGCTATGGGCCGATTTACTGGACATTCTGGACATTTCTGTACACTTGTGGGGTATGATTCTGCATACGGCTTACTACCACTCCCAGGATTCCAGCCATGGCTGTGTCTGCTAAAAATAAAATACTGTCTATCACAGTTGAGTGTGCTATATAGGTATTGCTGTGTATCTCTTGTCTGATTTATGTCTATAATTTTCCTGTAGTTTTACATTCTGACCTTGTAATTACAACACTCTTATACAGGATTTCCTAGACAGTTGTATTATGTAGTACAGTGTTAGTGACAGTGATGAGTAATGCCTTATTATTCTGACCAACTGCAACACTAATAATACCATACAATACCAGAGTAAACAGTATCACTACAGGATATCAATATTTTATTTATAGGCACAGTGTTTGTATCTGACAGACCTGTAGGAGCAATGTTTGTTAGCACTATCTGCATGTTGCCACACAGATTACCAGTTTCCACATTAGTATTATGCACATATGTCTCACTCTGTTACTATACACACTCTGGTCACAGCTTGTCAACATGGGGTTGGAGATGGGACATACTTGGCTACTTACTCTCATAACATTTTGGGGGGTTGCTAGAGTGACAGGTTTGTTGTTATAGCTGTCTGAAAATCAGTTGTATGTCTTGTTTGCTGCCTAAACATCTGGGATCATCCCACTGATTTGCCAGGGGACAGGGTGACAGGCAGCAGCTATGGACCAATTTACTGGACATTCTGGACATTTCTGTACACTTATGGGGTATTATTCTGCATACAGCCTACTACCACTCCCAGGATGCAAACCATGGCTGTGTGTGCAAAAAATACAAAAGTTCACTTTGCAGTTGAGTGTGCTATTTGGATTTTGTTGTCTGTCTTTTCAGTGTTTTCTGTCTAAGTCTCTCTCAGTTGTACTATTTGACCACTTGGGATTACAACAGTCCTATACAGACATTCCTACACAATTTATTTATGTAGCACAGTGTGGGTAACAGTGCTTACTACAGCAGTACTATTAAGTGATTGCAACTCTGTATCACCATATGATACAAGAGTGAACACATGCAGTCCAGCAGTTAGACATTAATTGTCAGGCTATTATGCTTTTATTTACATACAACCTATATGAGACTCTTCCTGCCCTATTCTCTGGTGTATGCAGTACATGCCTTAAACAATATAGGTTTTATACAGGCAATTAACTTACTACTACTTTTAGATTTATTTTCTATGACAGTACATGCAAGAGTATTACTAACCTGCCTTGCATCGCAACCCCTGCAGTCTACAGCCATGGGCTTCCTGGTTCACAGCCTGCTCACCTGCTGCTTTGAAAGACATAAGAGAAATATTTAGCCATACCTATCCATAATGTACAAGAGCTGGCAATTATTAAACAGGTAGTAGACTGATATTTACACATGGCTGGGAAAACCCCTGTCCTCCTAGCCTCTTGGATCCACTGATCCAAGAGATCACCCTTTCTCCGCTTCATGTCAGCATAATGATGCCTGACCTGCTCACCAGTTCTGAGTATGCCTGTGGCACTGGTGAGGTCATGGGCGAGACAGTCCCAGTCTTCCACTTTGTATTGGAAACCCTGGTACTGGCCCTGCAGTAGTCTCTGGTCATGGTTTTTCACAAGGAGTCCTGCCATGACTGGATACCCGAGTGCTGCACCCAAAAGCACACACCCTCTCCCCTTCCAGACATAGTGCCTACAAGGGGAAGCTACAACCAGTTATGAGATGTATTTCTGCCTATTGTGTTTAAATAGGGCCAGTTTCCCATACTTTGCCATGATTGAATGGTTTTGAAAATGCTAAGCTATGGGCAAACCTGCTTACCTAAGGTTGGCATTGCTTAAAGGGGTATATCAATGGGCAGACTGAGTTAGCTGGCCTACACATTGCTTACACCTACTAAGCTGGGCTGTGCAATGCTTAGCATTGCTTAATATTTAATTTGCATTATATTTGCATTGTGGCATTGATTTATTATTCATTACATGTTATATATGTGTTTGGTATCCAGGATTCATGTGTACATACAATGTATGGGGTCCTTGTGATTTTTAGGGGATTTCAATGCTTTATTACTATGACACCTCACATCTGGGCTTAATGCAGTACTCCAGTTCACATATTTATATCCTGTAGTAGGTTATACACTATAAAACTGTATATAGATTCCTTTCACATGTTCACTTTGTATTTCCTATAGTGAGAATTTGTTTGGTGATACCTCAATCTTGTATACTGCTGTGATGGCTTAATGGTTAACTACTGTGACTATATTTCTGGCCAGAACAGCGGTTGTTGCATCCAGAGTGATTAAGGCACTATTAAGCAATTGTAAGTGGGTAAGCATGAGTTTGCACGAAGGTAAGCAATGCTAACCTCCTGTTAAATATACTTACAGAGTGTTAGCTTCAATATTGCTTAACCTGTGTGTGCATTGCTTACCTCCATGCAAATGGGCTTAAACCTGCTTACTGCTGCTTAAATATGCTTACTCTTGCTTACTACTGCGTACTCCTGCTTACCACTGCACTGATTTAGACAGTAATGTCTAATGGTTCTTGGGAAGGTGGTGGATTTGGAAACTGTATGGATTTATCATTCATTACACATTTCACATTCCATTTGATCCCTGTGTACATATACTATATTGGGCACTTGTGATTATCTGTGGACTTTACAACTATATGACAATGGCACCTCACATCTGCATTTAATGCAGTACTCCAGTTCACAAATATATGTTATGTTGTAGGTTATGCAACAAAATCAAAAGATCATAAAGTGATTTGACATGGAAAATGGATTCTACTGGAGTGGGACTCGAATCGGAAATGACTGCTCGCAAGGCTAATGCTCGGCCCACTACACTACTGCTATACTGTTTCATTTGCATATATTTTGGGTTTTATCCTCTTGTGCCATTTAAGCTGCATTAACCATAGCTAAGTGATGGGCAATCCCACGGACCTACGGTTA
The DNA here is from genome assembly GCF_019279795.1 of Protopterus annectens. Lineage (NCBI taxonomy): Eukaryota > Metazoa > Chordata > Ceratodontiformes > Protopteridae > Protopterus > Protopterus annectens. Next base: position 329,998,616 of record NC_056733.1, read on the forward strand.
AATTTAATTTGTTTTATAAAAAACAAAAAACAAAAAAAAACTTCTTTATATTTAATGTTTTAACTATTGCTCTTGTAAACTTGGGGAGATGTTGCTTGGGGTATGCAAACTCCTATGAGCGGTCTCACTCATTCTTATTCATACACTGCTGTTCTTCACTGCAGGAGCATGTATATTCTGACAGCTCTGCTCTCAGACACACCCCCTGCACTCGTATATGCTCTGTGTCCGTTTACGAGCTCAGGCAGCACACCTTCATTAATATGCACGGTGCACTGCCGTCCTACTCCTAAATGGTCACTTCCATGCAGGACTAACTAGTGAATCTGGGGGAAAGTTTATCCCTCTCCATATTCAAGTACAACTTGGATCTATGAATGGGAAACAGAACATTTACACCTGTACCTTTTACTACTAATTCACAGAGGCAGCTCCAAAATGCTTCATCCCATGCATGGATCCCATCAAATTATCTATAGCATGATTCCAGTTATTTTCATTAGGGGTAATGCATAATTGATATATAATTATTGATCATGGGATGGGTAAGGACAATTTCTAATCAAATGAGATAGGTTATTATGAGCACAAAAGGGAATCTGGCTAGGCTTAAAGTGGCCTGCAAGGGCAGCTAGACTAGTTAGACTAGTACTACCTATAAACATATATATATATATATATATATATATATATATATATATATATATATGTATACATATACGCGCACACACTCACATATATATATATATATATATATATATATACATATATATATGTGTGTGTGTGTGTATAAAGAGAGAGAGATTCATATATCTATCTATCTATCTATCTATCTATCTATCTATCTATCTATCTATCTATCTATCTATCTATCCTTAGATAGATATATAGTTATGGGTTTCTTATTGAAACATTGAAAATGCAATTGTTCGAATCACTAAAGGTCGACCTTTAATGATCGAACAATTATATTTTCGAATGCTACTAAAAATATATTAAAAAAATAAAAAGGTAAAGTAAAGGGTGTAGGCAGGGGGGCAAGCCCACCTGCACCCCCCCACCCCATGCTACTTAAATATACCAACTCCAAGATCGCGCTACAGCGTAGGAAAGGGAAACCTTCCTCTTCCTGTGCTTAACTCTGTTAAAGTGCAATCTCGGAGTTGGTATATTTAAGTATGGAGGTGTGGGGGCGCAGGGGGACTTGCCCTCCCTGCTCACAGCAGTTACTTTTGTTTCTATTCTTTTTTTTTTATTACATTTTCGAAGTTTTAGTACTTTCATCATATGGTGTCGACCATATGGTATTCGAAGTACTGAAACTTCGATAATGTAATATGTAACCATAGATATGTCATATAGATATAGAGATATGTCTCTTTCTCTCTCTCTCTCTGTATATATATATATATATATATATATATATATATATATATATATATTTCTATACATATATAGATATAGATATATAGAAATGGGTGTAAGTCAAAAGGCACTCGCATTTTTTAGAATGGTTTTTGTGGGTGTAAAAAAGAGAATGTACAAATGAATGCATTCTCACCTGAGTGAGTCCCATATGGCTGAATTTAGTTTTATATAACATAGGTAAACAGAAGTATGCAGTAAAACTAATATTTGAATGAAAAAGTGGCAGTTGTGAGTATGTGCAAGACTATGTTATAGGAGTGGTGTGAATATTGAAGGGTTAGATTTAGAGTAAGGGTCAGGTAAGGGGTACAGTCAGTGTTGTGCATGTTTTCTGCTTTCTGTATTCTGTGTCCTTTTGTCTTGTGTAGTGGTACTGCTTGGCAAGGGTTTTTAGGAATGTAATATGTAAGGTTAGAATTAGGGGCAAGGGTAGGGTTAGGGTTATGGTAAGGGTTAGTAGATATGAGTAAAATGGCACAGGGGAATAAAGACCCCCTGCCTGCCTTAATTATATGTGCTAATCCTAATCAATCAACACTCAACTTTGCAATCACTAGTTTGCAGTTGCTTGGGTTTTTCTAAGAAATAAAAAAAGCTAGGAAAGGAGGATTTCCTCTTTCCTCATGATGGTGCTGTTTTGGACTTGGTATATATACATAGCAGGGGTGTGCAGGTGCTGAGAACTTGCACCTTGCAAGAATGGCTTTTCAGTGTGAATTTATTCACGAATGCTATTTGCATTCAGTTGGTTTCATTCATTTATGATCGCACCTGTGTGAGGTTACCATAAAAAAATTGCTTTCTTGTCATGCAGCCTTGCCACAGTCCAGCAACTCTTGAACATCTCTTCTTATCAAAAATACAGTACATTTTTAGCATGGTTGTAAAACCATGACATAGTGCTGATTCAGTTATTCGAGCTGCAGTGTTGACACCTTCCATAGGTACAATTTATTCTGTGGCATGCAATATCAGTTTTCACATTTCCACTTCTCACATTCATTTCAATACTACTGGAACAGAATTTTTCATGTAACCATTCACTCCACATTTAACATGAGTTAACCGATTTTTCTTGATGCTTTTTGTTTCCCAGACGATTATGGGGGAAGTCACAAAGGTACAGAAACGTGCTATTTCATGTAAATGTCTTGGTACCCTTTTGCTATTCAGAAACTACCCTAACACATTGCTGCATAATGTTCTAGTACAAAGGCATGCAGCCAGACATAGGGACAGCCACATGGCCATGCCAAATGCTAATGAGGCAGTCCAGGAGAGAAGCCTGTGATAATTAGCCATGTAGTCTCTCTCCTCCAGAACTGCATCCAGGAAGGCATCTGCTTGCTGAGTGATTCATGAAAGTGCTCAGCCATTTAGACCAGCATGGCCAGCACCACCACATCATGACACTGAACACTGGCAAAAGGCCAAGTTAAATTACCAGCCGTGATAGTGATACAAGGATTAGTGTAGGTGAGGGGAGCCAGTAGATAGGTATGACTATTTACCTAAGTGCCTCCACAGCATCTATATCACTATGTGGCTCAGGGGTGCGGGAATCACTAGACACAATGGATGGCTATTTTCTTTAGGGCCTTCACAGCAGTAACATCAGTATTTGAGATTGGTGGTGGGGAGAATCACTTGACACCACTGATGACTACTTGCATAAGTGCCTTCAAGGCATCAGCATCATTATGGGGATCAGAGGATAACAGGAATTACTATACATGAGAGATACTATTTACTTAAGTGCCTTCATGGCACTGACAACACTATGGTGATCTTTGGGTGGCAGGAATCACTAGACACCAAGCATGACTATTTACTTGAGTCCCTTCATATCACTGACATCACTAAGGGGACTGTGAGATGATAGCAACACTGAGCATCAGGGATACATTATACTTAGTGAGGGCAACACCGGGCATTAGGGATACATTATACTTAAGTGCCATAAGGGCACAGTCATCAGTACAGGGATCAGAGGAAGGGAGGAAACAAAATATATCAGGGATTATACAAATGTGCCATAACAGCATATAAATGATTATGGTGGTTGGGGGGGGGTGAGGTGAAACATTAGCCACCAGGAGAACTACAAGTGTGCCGCAACTGCACATAAACTATTGCAGTGGTCAGAGTAGAAGAAACCAAGGGAGGGAAGACAAGTCAGAGGGACAGATATGGGAATGAACTGTTATATGTGTGTGTTTTTGAAAGTATACTTGTGTGTATGAGAGAATGACTGTGAGGGGTGAGGGTGGTACCAGTGCCTACATAAATAGCAATTTACTACCACGACATGCAGATCAGCAATGATTTGAATATTACAATAGCAACTGTTATTCAGAGACATGTAAATTAACCAATAATGAGGTCTCTCCTCATCATGTCTAACAACTTTTAAATTACACATTATCACATCATGGGAGCACAGCCTTTCTATCATAAGCCCTTCAGCTTGCATTAGGCCCTTTAACAAATTCCCAAATGCATGTGTTTTTTTTTTTTTTTTTTTTTTTTTTTTTTCCTTATAGCCCAGAATGTTATAAATTCTAGATGTTAATTTTGAGTGTTTATTAGCAATGACTTAAGTTTTTCAGAACCTTTACCTTGATTATTTCTTTAACTTGATCTTTGCAAGTTTGCAACTCCTTGCAGAACAAAAGGTTTGTGGAAATGCATCAGACATCTTCCACTTATGCCACATTTATTATTAAGAAACAACAGTAAACAAGTCCAATTCATCTTTTCCCTTGTGCTATTATATGGAATTAAATATGATCCACCCTCACTTTTCTCATAAGAATTTCTTTCCACATTTCTCGGGTGCTCTATTAAGATATAGTATTACTCTTTATTATTAAGATTTTTCTTTCTTCTTTTTCTGTCCTTTTTGTCATTGACTACATATAAATATGCCTATCTTTGTTGCTTTTCAGTGCACTTTCCTTTTTTGTTATTATATTTGACACTTCATACATATTTGTTTTGAAATTTCAGTCATTATGGTAACTTGCAATGCTTCTTTTGTTCTTTCATTTTCTTTCTTCTTTCTCTCTTCTTCTTTCTCTTTCTCCATTCCCTTTCATTTTTTCCTCTTATTTCTACATTTCTTTCTGTCTTCATTATCTTTTGCTGCCTCTTTTTCTCTGAGGCACACTAGGCCTGTGGTTTCTTTTTTGCTTTCAAGCATTGATTTTATAGATTACTCATGTTCCAGCTGCCTATAGTTCAATTAGTTATTTAATTTCTCTTTTTGGTATTCACCTGTCTAAACTGTTGTTGAACCTCTGCCTAAGGGGACATATTTCCAGTCCATTATGAATGTCTTCAAAGCCCTTCAATATTCAGAAGAGCTATTCTGTCTTGAAATTTATGGAAGACCCATTCCTTCTTATATTATATATGCAATTGTTATCTGAATAAACATCAAAGCAACTTGGATATGTTGACATTACTTAGGTTACTTGTCTCTTCTTACACATCATAAGAATAGATCAGTAAATGAATATATTTATGAAACTTGATGGTGTTAACTTTCTTATTTTTGAGTGCAGATGTCTAATTATTTTCTCTAGTATAATGTCTGTATTTGGTGAATAAGTTCATATGTATCCACCTGTACTGCTAGCCAACAGTTACAAACCTATTATCTTTATTGTGCAGATTGGGCGAGAGAAATAAAAACACTACTTTGTCAATAATTTTTTCCTTAAATCTGACACTGACAAAGAGAAGTCTGTTTGATATTCAGAAATGCAGATGTTTATATTTAGAAACAGCATGGAGATTTTCAAACTACCTTCTGACATACTTCTTCACCAGAAAGGTTAAATGTCAAAATTTTGTTGCATAGTAAGCATCCTCAAAAGACAGATGCAAATGACATTACTTTTCTCACCAGACAATTAAGCAGATGTACCCTTCAAATTTAAATCAAACTTGGCTATAGCAAAAGGGTAGAGTCCATGAAAAAGGAATGCAAAAAATATTAAAACAAAGTAATTTATATATATATATATATATATATATATATATATATATATATATATGCAAATAAGACTGCAGAATTCTCTAGATATATTAAATGTGGTACACAACAGATATATAAAAAATTGCTGTTTTATTTGATAGTTTATAAATGTACTTGTACTATATTAACCTAATGCAGAGATTTTTTAGTTCTTATCACTATAAATATATACATATATATATATATATATATATATATATATATATATATATATATATATATATATATATTCATATATATATATGTGTGTGTGTGTGTGTGTGTGTGTGTGTATATATATAACTTTATGGCAAATGTGATCAGCATGGTCATCAAATTCTTTCTTATTCAGTTTCTTTTGTTTCCATAACCTAGATAAAGCCCTCTGTACATAATCTTTTCTTTGCCCTTAGTTATAACAAACAATACATATCAAACTTATAGCCTTTACCTGCCTGCTTGTATTTCAGCAACTACAGTAAGGTTTGCTTCCTTCTCACCTAACAATTTAATCCACTGGCCTAATTTCAGTGTCAGAATGCAAGTTTTACACATATGTGCTCATTAATATACCCCCATCTCTGAAAGACAGAAAAATTAAGCCTCTTTTTTCCCTCCTTTCTTCGGTGTTGTTTGTTTCTTAGTCACATTATATTACATTTGTTGATGGCAGAAAAAGACAATAATATGTTAAATACTTTTTTGATACTCTAAAACTGGTAAAAATAACCTTTATAGCAAAGTTCCTATGTAAGAACAGAGCTATCATTGCTATATCCAGTTCCTTATATATAGCCTATAGTGTTATAACTACATGAACAGATGGCAGCAACTAGAAACCTTCATCAGAAAACAAGAAACAGTTCAGAAGCCGTTTTAAACACTGCAAAAAAGTGGCATTCAGAATCAAAGTGTGTAATCAATCAACCATTCCGAAAGCTGTTATATATTATAGCAATAACCCACAGCTGGGTGTGGGTAAATCCATCATTTCCCACACCCAGCTATGGGTTATTGCTATTATACAATGACTGTATTTAAGAAGAAAAGTTACTTTTCTTAAATAATGTCCTTGTGTAATAGTGCCGTGCTGCTCTTCCACATTATACCCTGGTATCTTGACGCTTTCTTGATGTACTGCCCAAGCATATGGGACTTTTGTTCCCATGCTTATGCAGTACATCAGTGCTGTGTAATGGAAGCAGTGGGAAAAGGAAGATCTCCATTGCTTTTTTTTATTTTGTTTTTAATTAAAAAAAAATTGAAATTGGGAGACTTGCAATGCATCAGAGAGAGAAGATATAAGGATAATCTGGTATGTTTCTCTAGTTTTGCATAATGTACCAGATTATCTGTGCATTTTGCTCTGTCCCGTCTGTCTGCTTCTTTTTAAGTCTCTGTTTTTTTAAAGTTTTTTTTTTTAAATAAAAAAGTAGAGTTTCCATAGCATATATTAATAGAAGAATGTCTGGGTGACAGGACTTTTTTCCATTGGCATATGCTCGATTTACAATGGGCACGCTGGTTGGGCTGACCAATCAGCATGCTCATTTTGGAATGTTAATGGCCAGCCCTGCTCTCACTGTTAAAGATGATCTCCTCACAAGTGAGCAAAGAAATGGCATCTAGGTCCAAAAAATTCATCATTCCATTGTATTTGACACTCATCAGGCCCATCACTGAGTATAAAGCTCCTTTTAATATGTACCTGATCAGGCACAAGCAACTAGAATGTCCATAGAGGTTCCTCACAAAAGGAATACAGGAACTAAACAGCATGTCCTAAACAGATCACCTCAAAAGCCCTATATCTATAAACTGTTTGTTACAGACTGTTAAGAAGCAACCTATGCCTGGTATACACTCTGCTGGATGTTTTGCATAGCCACAAAATGAATTTAAGCTTGTGACAAAAATAGGCCACACTAGACAGAGAGGTATTCAGAAATAAAATTTGGACTAAATGGAGAGCCACCAAATGTCCAACAGATCACCTCCTCTTTAAACAGCTAAGAAATGCCACCAAGAAAGATATTCTTAGAAACAAAAAAGACTTCTACCTTCACCTCCAACAAACCAGTCAACAAACTCCACAAAAATTTTGGTCAGGGATAAACAAACTTTTTCAGCCAGGTCACCCTACTGCTCCAGATTTCAACCATAACAACTCCAACCAGATCCCTGATGCCTTTAATAACTACTTTGCAGAAGCCATTCAAACACTAGCCAATTCCCTACCACCCTTCACTGCTTCCCCACTAAATATCCCCAATACTTCATCTCCCACCTTTCATATACATCTGTATCTACGTTTCTCATCTGTAAGTTACTTCAAAAATTGAAACCTTGCACCCCTTCTGATGACCGTCTCCTATCTGAATACCTACAAATTGTCGCAAAAGCCATTGACTTTCCCATCTCTATCCTTATTAACAGAACCATCTCAGAAGGCAAAATCCCTACTTTATGGAAAGAATCCCACATCATCCCTCTACATAAAGGTGGACCTTCTATTGAGCTTTTTAACTTTCATCCTATTGCTTTATTCTCCCCATTAGCTAAGATAATGGAAAAATGTATTCACAAACAACTACTTAACCACTTACTACAAAATAACCTACTAGCAAACTGCCAACATGGCTTTAGGCCATTCCATAGCACATTGACTGCCCTCTTATCCTTTACCGACTCTATAAACAAAAATCGTAACAATAACTCTTTTTCCTCTGCACTATTTATTGACCTGTCAAAAGCCTTTTATATGGTTAACCATAACTTACTTCTAGACAAACTAAAGGCCCATTCTCTCGATCCTCAAGCTATACAATGGTTTAGGTCCTATCTGGTAAATAGACATCAAGCAGTACTTTGGCATAACAATCTTTCTTCACTACTCCCAGTAAATACTGGAGTACCCCAAGGCTCCATCTTAGGTCCCCTACTCTTTTCCTTATTTATTAACAATCTACACATGAACATACCTCAAGCCACCTGCATTCAATATGCTGACGACTCCACCTTAATCTGTTCAGCCAAGAATATAGCCTCTCTCCACGCTCTCACCCAATCTGTTTTTAATAATGTTGAAAACTGTTTTTTGCAACACTGCCTACTCCTGAATCCCAAAAAAACAAAACTACTGCTTTTTACTCCAACTCATAAATCACCTATTCCATTCTTCTCTGTAACCTCTAACAATGGTACTAACATAACCCCAGACACTACAACCTGCCTACTAGGTGTAACAATTGATAATCTTCTCAGCTTTGATGACCACATCAACTGCACCATAAAGTCTGTTAACAAAAAACTTGGTACCCTCTATAGAATTAAACCCTTCCTTACCCCTTCTGCAAGGAAAACTATTGCCCAGACCTACCTAATTTCCACCCTTTAATATGCCTCTGTTATATATACTAACCTATCCAAAAACAACCTCTCTAAACTCTTCACCTGTTATAATAGCATAGCTAGATTCATTACATGCTCCCCCTTTAAAACTCACCACTGCCTCAACCTCAGACAACTTGAATGGCTAGAATTGCAAAACCACATTCTCTGTCAACAACTACTTATTACTCAAAAGATCCTATACCACCCTAACAACACTCCTATCCTCACTAATCTAATTACACCATATAAAAATCTAGCTACACTACGCTCTGCTAATAAGCTTCTAGTTTCCTCTATTAAATCCAACAACAAAGCCGGTGATTCACTTTTCTCAAACACTGCAGGTAAAAACTGGAATCTGCTTCCTTCTGAATTATCAACCCTTGCTTCGACTTCTCTATTTAAAAAACATCTTAAAGAACATCTCAAAACTTTTTGGCTTTGTCCATGTGCTAACCCAGACTCATATCTTTTTCCCCTTCCTTTTCTACTCCTCTAACCTATGCATCCAAATCTAGCTATTACCCTTTTCTTCATAATATGAGGATAAAATATAACTTATTTTTCTCTAAACTGAGTCTTGCTCATACCTTCTCGTGTGTGTAGTATATTGTTTAGTATAATTTCTTACTAAAATTTTTATAGTTTATAATTTTTAATTTTTCTTTGAACAATGCTGCCTCTGTATTTGCTTTATCATGTCTTTTTATATTGTTAACTTTGTCACTGTTCATGCTTAGAGCTTTCCTCCCCGGGCCTCTACTGAAAATGGACATATATCCAGCTAGACTAGCCTGGTCAACAAATGTAAAATAAATAATAAATAAATAATATTTGTCTCAGAGAATTTCCCTTCTCTGGAGCAGCCTTCCCATCCATGTGAAGTTGTGCTCTTCCCTAAACTTATTCAAGAGAAATCTGGACCAGTGGATGGGAAATTGGGTCTAACATTTATATCTCTAATGAACAGAGGTAGCCTGTAAATATTGCCCTAGCATATACCATTTAAAATAAACTGTAAGGCACATAAGCTTGAGGTATATTTTTAGGAAGCTTGACTAGACTAACAAAGCCAGAACATAAACCTGATGGATACATTTGGGATGTGTGGCTAGGCTTAAAAGGGCCCAGTGGTCATTAGCCTAGTATACACCTATGAACCACATATATGATAATGCAAATACAAATTAATAATATTTTAGGAGCAGTAAGTTTAATGCAACTGACCATAAAAGATTTAAAA
>NC_056733.1:330353700-330361200 GCF_019279795.1 Protopterus annectens
TGTTTGTGTATAATTCATGAGTGAAGAGTAGTATCTGGGCATTATAACGTTTGCTTATATTGTGCACTAATCCATACTGTCTCATGGTGATTGCACATGGTTGTACACATTTATGACTGAGGATTCTCAACAACAAACTCTACAATGTTTGGAAAATGTTGACAATGGGACATGTAGCAAAACCCACACTGCAATGGATCCTGTCATTACACAATCACCACAACACCCACACATGACACTGATAAAACAAACACACACTTACCAGTACTGAGTTTCAAAACCCTCCCTACCTATGTATTGCTATTACATTGATATGCAGTTATTGCATGCACCATTGAGCTTATAGGACGGAATTTTGTCCAAGGTGGTATTTCAAGGTGACTGACATCAGCAGGCTTGCTAAAGTGGGGCAATGGGAGGTGTAGTGACTGTGAATGGTCTCAAAAGCATTACTCTATACACACAGAGTTCTCAGCTGCCATGTCTGGGATTAAAACTTCTACCTAACTAGTACATCACACTATAAAATTACACAGTTATTGCACACGCCACAGAGCTTACATGGATATCTTTCCAAGGTGGTATTTCAAGGTGACTGACATCAGCATGCTTGCTAAAGTAGGGCAGTGGGAGGTATAGTGACTGTAAATGGTCTCAAAAGTGTTACTTTCTACATACACGCACATAGAGTTTCACAGTTGCCATGTGTGGGATTACAACTCCTACCTAACTGCTACATCACACTACAGAATTATGCAGTTATCGGACATGCCACAGACCTTATAGGGCTAGCCCTTCTAAAAGGTATATTTCAAGGTGAATGACATCAGTAGCCTTGCTAAGGTAGGGCAATGGGAGGTGTACTTCCTATGAATGGCCTCAAAATCATTGATCCCTACACACACAAACACAGAGTTTCAGACTTGCCATGATTGGGATTAAAACTCATGTCTAACTAGTACATCACACTATAGCATTATGCAGTTATCACATGTGCTACATGGAGCTTATAGGTCTAGCCCTTCCAAAGGTGCATTTCAAGGTGAATGACATCAGCGGGCTTGCTAAAGTAGGGCAATGGGAGGTGTACTGTCTATGAATGGCATTAAAATCATTGATTCCTACACACACACACACACACACACACACACACACACACACACACACACACACACACACTGTTTCATAGTTTCCATGTTTGGGATTAGAACTCCTACCTAACTAATACATCACACTACAGCATTACACAGTTGTAGCACATGCCACAGAGCTTACAGGGATGAATCTTGTCCAATGAGGTATTTCAAGGTAACTGACATCATCGGGCTTGCTAAAGTAGGGCAATGGGAGTTTTAGTGACTGTGAATGGCCTCAAAAGTATTACTCCCTTCACACATGCACATGAGTTTCATAGTTGCTATGTTTGGGATTAGAACTCCTACCTAACTATACATCTCACTATAGTATCACGGAGTTATTGCACACGCTGCAGAGTTTATAGGGGTGGTCTTTCTCCAATGGGGTATTTCTAGGTGACTGACATCAGCAGGCTAGCTAAACTAAGGGAATGGAAAGTGCAGTGTATGTGAATGGGCCATAAACCATTCCTCTGGTAACACACACACAACACTCAGTCACACACAACTTTACATTTGACAGGACTGTGTATATGACTGCTAGATTAATAATGACTTGTGCTGCCATGTTACACAGTTATCACAAGCACCACAGACATTATAGTGCTGACAGCTACCAGAAGCAAATGTCTACAGTGATAGACATTGGCACATCATGTGATATTGGCCAATTGGATGTTTGGTGGGTGGGACAGGCCTCATGATGGGAAGCTCTTTGTCACTGTCTGTCTCTCTCTTCCCCACATCTCTGTGTATGTTTGACCTATTATAGTGTGTTGTCTTTGGATATATGTGTGTATTCCTATCCCATGTGTGTGCAAAGCATGACTGGTGTGCAATGTGGTGTGTGTACACCGACATCTACAACTGACAGATATGTATAGTCCACTGTTGTTGCCAGACATGAGCTTAATTTCTGTAAGTGTGGGAGCATGTCCAGTATGACCTTCTGTACTGAATGTGTGAATCCATTCCAGGTAGGTTGTAATCCAGTGCAGGCATTTGTGGTCTACAGCTACAGCTAGCAACCTATTTCTACAGGATATCTGTAGATAGGTTGACAATGGGCAAAGGATAATGGGATACTGTAACTAATTGTGTCTGTGCTGCTTCTGCTACAAGGTTTTGGTGTTAGCAGAGATCTTCAGACATATACACTGTTTTACACTGTGATGTATTATGTCATCAACTGCTGACATATATACTTATTTGCTCACAGTAATTTCCTGGGGAATACAAGATGAATGAATTTGTGCCCAGTATTGGGGTATGCAGCCTACATATTCTTGCAGTCATGCCATTCTGGAGGGGGAAATACAGACACTTGCTGATGGGTCTGTGTAAATGGTCCAGCACATTGGTACTGCAGTTGCTGAGGATCCCATGCTTGTACACATATTGACATAACAGAATGGCCATATCCTGCTGTGGCCATACCTCTCAGCTGTACAGATTCACGCAGGTTACCCAGAGGTAGGGCTCTTATATCTGGTAATTTCCCCTTCACGTTGTCATTTATGAGCAGGTTTGTAGCCACACATCCCTGGGTTTGCAGGCAGGGAGAGTATGGGCACACATCAGAGTTTCAGACTTCACACACTCCAATACATCCATGCTTCTACCCCCCTGTTATTCTATCCTCTTCCTAAAATTATGCAAGCAATATCTGATAAGTATCCCTATAGTTATCACTTTATCCCAGCAGTATTTAGGGATTGGTCCACAGTTCATGCAGTAGGACATGGCGGACATGCTACTGGGATTTATCGACATGGCCTTGCATTTGTGTTCTGTGGACTGTGTTATGTCGTTATTTGGGACTCAGTGAGATAACATATATTGCCAGTATGGGTGAGGCACAGGCCTTTGACAGAGGACTGTAGGGCATTTGGTAGTGATGCAGGCCACCTGTAGCAGGCCAATGCATTTTGTCACTCCTACAGTCCCAGGCTGCAAGCCACTAGATTCTGATGGGGTGACAGGGTAGGTGTGCAATGTGTTAATGGCAATAGTTTCTGTCCTTATTAATCCATTGTTGTGGATCTGGCAGGGTGCTGCTTACATCTAGGGACACCCCTGCATGGGGCACCTCTTCAGCATGCTGCATTCTGTAGGTATTCCCATACAGAAGTGGGGGTCATATTGTACTCATTCCCAACAGCAGGGATATGTCCTGTGATGAACCTGTGGCTGATGGTGGGGTGAGCTGAGTGTGTGTGTGTGTGCTATGGAAGCTTCTTGCAGATGACTCACAGATATACGTGGAGAATTCCCCTTATGCTGGCTTGTGCAGGGACATCAGCAGTTTCTCAGTACTTCATAACTGTTCCTTTTGTGGTTTGCCAGTGTTTGGCAAGACTACATCAGTATTCCATACTACACAAACAACTAATGTGCTGCTAACCAGTATGTACATTTCTAAAGGTGGGTCCATTTGACAGTAATATTTTATACACTCTCTGTCTTGGGTACTTCCAACTGTGTATTGTGTGTATGTCTGGGCCCACATTCATGCCATGTCTATCTTTAAGATGGTGACAGATATTACATCGGAACAATTAGTATGGATTACTGCTGGATTGGCTCTTGCTGGGATGCATTGTGTTTGGCACTGCAGTTGTCAGAATTTGGCCCTGTCATCAACAGTACTGGTCATAGGCCACCAGGACACAAACCTCCATGCCTACATGCTGACCACTTTCACACAATATACAACACACAACAGCCTAACACACAGAGCCCTGCATATTGTACATGTGCAACAATCTATCCTGCTAATTTGGCCAGCTCAGGTAATCCTTGCTCCACTGTTATTATACCCACACATACATGTTACTACATTTCTACATAGGATTGTGGGGGGGGGGCACACCTGACAACTGAAACATTTGCTATGACTGTACTTTCATTTCAGGTAATCTGTTGGCTTCCATTTCATTCTGTATTCTGACCTATCATGCAGACTAGAGGCATAACCCAGAGGCTCCCTTCACTCTGGAATAAAATCCCAGTCCAGGTTAGGCAGAGTCCCTCATTGACTCTCTTCAAGAGGAATCTTGATATGTGGATGGGAGATCCTAGGTTTACCCCGGGGATCACTTCTGTGTCACTGTTAGACAGAGGCACAGTATACTAACCTCGAAAAAGGGCATAGCAAAATAAATTTAAAATGGGTGGAGAAAGCCAAACACATTCTGGCTAGGCTTATAAATGCCCTAGGGCAGATAGCCTAGTGTGAACCTATGAACCTATGAACCTATGAACCCATATCAGTGTAGTACAGATCTTAGGTTTTAGTGGCCTACTTTCATTTTCAGAATTTTTACCCTTCAGAACTAGCATCCAACTGCCTGACCTGTTGTAGTCTGTCTGTGTAGGTTTGGAGGGGGGGCTTTTTTCCATTGTCATCAATTGGAGGACTTATCACAGCCTTTCTTTGTGGCCATTGAAACCTATCCTGCTGACTGAGACTGTTGTTGGGTATGTGAGCCTTACTGACATGCATGTGTGTGTCTTATGGACACGCATTTGGCCCGCCACATGTCCTGCAGTGGGATTTATCACCTTGTCTAATACTGCCTCTGCCTACTTTGTTGACACCAGTATTTGTTATGAATTTCATGCTACCCATAAAGGTGTCTACTATCTGCTTCCATCCATTTCAGCTACCCGATTCCCTTGCATGCTCACATCCATACCACAGAAACAAGTAGCAGAACATACTACTCCATTCAGAAATTGATAGGGAGAGTGACTTACCTTGTGACCATGCCAATATTGAGGATGGTGCTGGAGTGCTGAATATGTCAGATGCACATAGTACACTCCCTATACATGGTTATGTACAGATAGTGTCATGTTTGGCATCCCTTTTACTGTATATGTGAGTCTGAGAGAGGTGTCATTCCCTGGGTTCCTATCATGTCAGTGTACATGCTATGCATTGCCTCTTAGCCAAGGCCTGTGCATACTGGGCACTCCTCCACAGGCTCAGTTTGTTCCTCCTCTGAGTCAGTCTGTGCCTGTGACAGCCTTGACAATGGTGGGGGGCTGTGTGGCCCTGCCCCGTGCTGTTCCTTCTGCAGCTGTTTCCTCAGGATCATATTATGCAGCATGGCACATACAATGACAATTTGGGTACATGTAGCTGGAGACTACTGCAAGGCTCCACCGAATGTGCCTAGGCACCAGAACTGTGACTTGAGCATCCCAAACACATGCTCTATTATGATTCTGGCTTATGCATGTGCCTCATTATGGAGTTCTTGTCCGGGTGTGTGTGCATTTCTGATGGGTGTCATCAGCCATGGCTCCATTGCGTAACCAGCATCCACCACTACATTGCCATATGGGATGTCCGCACTGGCAAATCTCTGGTACAGCTGCATCATATGCCAGATGTGGGAGTGATGATAGCTTCCTGGGCTGCCAGCACACACATTAATAATAATAATCCCTTCGGCATCACACATGACCTGGCAGTTGATGGAGGGGAAGCCCTTGCAGTTTGTGTAGAACCTACCCCACACGCCGGTTGGTGTTTTGATGTGTATGTGCGTGCCGTCTATAGCACCCACTACCTTAGGTTCATAGGTTCATAGGAGGGTACTAGGCTATTGGCCCTATGGCCTATATAAGCCTAGCCAAAAATATACCCTGGCTTTCGCCACCCAAGAAAATTATTTTCCTGTGCCCCTGTCGAGCAGAGCCACAGAAGTGATCCCGGGGTGAATTTCCTATCTCCCATCCAATCATCAAGATTTTTCTTGAAGAGTGCTAATGAGGAGTTCTGTTTGACATAGATAGGTAGTCTGTTCTAGAGTATGGGAAGTCTCTGGGACAGGACTCTATCCATCCAGCATGTTCTGTTTATTGTGGTGATAAGGTTTAGGTCCCTAGAGTGTGTAGCTCAGAGGGATTGGGATTTCTTTAAGTGGAGCATGTTCAACAGCTCTGGGTTTGAAATAGCTTTGTATGTTAGGCAGAGATCGCCTCTGAATAGGCGATATGCGATGGAGTAAAGCTGGAGTTTTTTGAGACAGTCTGTGCAGGGCATCTGTTTGAGGCCAGTAATCCTCTTTGGGAGGTATTTATGTGGCCTTTCCAGTTGTTGTATTAGGGTATTCTGCTATTTGGTGGAAGAGACACATACTGTTGGTCAACACCTCATGGGTGTTGTGGAAATATATGTGTTCACTGGCATGTGCTGACATGGCATCCAGGAACTGGTGGAGTACCCTGATGCTGATGCCTGTGAGATCCCCATGATATCCCTAGTTGGCCTTTGGAAGGTACCTGTGGCTAGTATTCTTAAGCCTACACATACCTTGGTATCCACTGGGATGGGTTGTCCTCTGTTGGTTCTGTGTGTAAGGCATGGCCAACACAGCTCAATAATTTGCTGTAGGAGGTCCCTGTCCACCCTATAGCACTCCACTATCTCCAATTCATGTAGCCCCTGATAGGTTACCCTGGGTCTATACACTCTTCTCCTTCTCCTCATTGTGGGTTGGTTGTCAGCATTCTCATCCTCACTACCCTCATCCTCTTCCACATATTGATGTATGAGAGCAAAAGCAGCCCCTATCATTTTGTTGCTTTTGTTAGGTAAAATGTCCCTGTTTGTGTACACCGGTGGTGTAGAATTTGTGAGAAAAAAACAGAGCAAAAGGTGTTTGCATAGTTTATAGTAGTGTGCTGGACTGGGCTGGGCTGCTGCTTGCATAATTGGCAGATTCTGATACATTTCACCTGCCAGATATGCTAGTTCTCCTTGGTAACCTTCCTACTGTGGTTTTCTCTTCCCATTGCCTTCTGTTTAAGCCCTGAGGTGCACTGTGCGAAACTAGTGCTCAGATGTGAACGGAGCTTCTATTCCCTGGTTTATTTTTATTTTTTTATTTAAACCCTGGTGCATGGCGCACACACCTGTTTAAGCTATGTAAATACTGCTAGGCAGCTTCAGACACACCCCCTTCCTTAGCTGTGCTTAGCTAAGGTCAAACACAGACCACAGAGGTCAAATAAGCTTACAGCATGCATGACACACACCCTTATGAAGTCATCTAGCTCTTAGGCTTACAACATGGTATTACTGCACCTACACGGTTGGGTGCAAGCTAGTACTGAGGGGAAATCTGTGTTGTTATGTTATGCATGTCATTCACTATTATGGCAAAATTATGATTTGGTTTAAAAGCTTATTTCCAGCTTTTTTTTATTATTTCCAAGCCAGTCCCATTTGCGCACCATTGGCCTATGCTTAAACGTCTGAAATCGGCCATAGAAAAAGTTAATTTTTATAATTTCGAAATTGACTTCATGCCTATGGCCATATATTTGGCCTTTGGCATGCCTAACCCTT
>NC_056733.1:330366200-330461200 GCF_019279795.1 Protopterus annectens
AAATGGACTATTTTAAAATTTTTAACAGAATTGATTGCACTGTGAATGACATTAAAGATAGAAAGAACCATAAATTGACAAGAGATGAAAGAGATTGCAATCAAGGGAAAGCCTATCCTTTACCCCCTATAGGACAGGCAAGAACTTTGAGAGATTTAGTAGGTACTAGTCAGGAGACATTTAGCCCCCAGCAAGATGAACTGAATGAAGGTGATTATACACCAGACACTTTAGAGTACCATCCTCTAAAAAGGTCTGAGAGACTAAGTAACCAGAAGGGGGGTATTACCAGTACAACCAGAACCAGTACAACAACAACAAGAGGGCATGAGGGGGTACGAGAGTGAATTACACTCACAAAAGGAACAGATAGATGATGTGGCACCTTACAAGATAATTTGCAATAGAATTTGTGACTCTAAAATATATAATTATAGTAGTACAGATATATGTGAGCCAGTAGTAGATGTATTTGAGAGAGGCCTGTCTTTTGTCCCTAATAAAAATACAACAATAGATGAAGCCCTTATTGACTTAAAGTTATACACCAGGAAGTTTAACTTGGATTTTTATTTTAAGGGAACCAAATTGGTAACAGAACCAAGAAATATGTGTAAAAAAACAAGTGTATTCAATCCCCCACTACATCCCACTGTCCAAATATTCAAAAAAATGTGTGAGAAATACATTAGGTGAATGGTACGAGAAATGTTAGAGGAGAAATATATAACATCACAAAGGAAGAAATGAATGTATTAAAAGACATCTGTGGTAATCTTGACTTTAGGTAATTAAACCCGACAAGGGAGAGGGCTTAGTTATCATGAATCAAAATAGTTATGTTAACAAGATGTTAAGTATATTATATACAGATACTTATGCTGAAATAAGTGTCAATGAGAAACATATTGCTTATAGGAAAGTTGACCTTACTTTGTAAGAATTAGTGTTGAATCATGATATTACAGTAGAGGAACATAAATTTATGGTAGCAAATCATCCAAGAATACTCACAATTTTTGGAGTCCCGAGAATACATAAAGATCTTCGGGACCCTCCTCTTAGACCTATAGTGGATGCAAGAGCCTCCAGAACTTGTCCTATTGCTAGATTTGTTGATAGTCAGTTAAAAAAATGTACTTAAAGAATGTCCATGGATTTTAAAGGATTTATGAGACTGTCTAAGCAAAATTACTAACGACAAGTATTATGATCATTTAATTTTTGCTACAATTGATATAAGAGAGTTATTCTCTACAATTCCACACGACACTGGGGTCGAGTGGTTTTACAGCTTCCTTTGTCAATATACTAACATTAGGCATGAACGTATCCTTACCATTAGGATCCTGATGGAGTTGGTCTTAGATACTAATATTATTTTCGAAGGCCAATTATTTAAACAGTGCAGGGGGTAGCTATGGGGGCAGCATGTGCCCTTATTTTTGCCAATATTGTATTGGCATTTTGGGAGAAAGAGATAGTGTTCAAAAGTGCATTTACTGAATATTGGACATTTTATGGTCATTTCTTGGACAACATAATTGTTTTTTGGAAAGGAAGTGAGGGGGAATTGAATGATTTTCTGGAATTTATAGGCAAGAGTACTGACTTTTTAGAATCTACAAGCACTATAACATGGAATACCACTCACTATTTGGATATTACCATACAAAACAACATGAATACAAAACAATTTATGTTCAATATTTTAGAAAACCTACATATTCCAACACGCTCTTGCACTTCGATAGCTGCCACCCATTGTCCAAAAAGAATTCTGTAGTAAAAGAGCAAAGGGTAAGGATAGCTAGAATGGTATCAGAACATGAATAATTTTTGTATCAGTTGAACATTTTAAAAAATATGTTGATACAAAGAGGATACCCTGGAATATTTGTGGATAGAATATTTGAGGAAGTAGTGACAAAAAGAGAGAATTGGCATTTTATTCCATTGTTAGGTATAGGACATGGCACTGATGTAGTGGACATACAAAAAGCAGGGAACTGCTATAATAAATCAGGTATATTTAGATTCAATAACCAGTTCTATAATATTAGAAGCATCTTAACACACAATTGTAACATTTTTAGTGTGAATCAAGAATATCTAGACTTAGTAGGTACATCTCCTAAAATAGTTTATAAGAAGGATACCAGTATAAAAAATATGATGGGCACTTATAAAAAGATGAATACAAAAATGGGGGGTATGTCAAAATGCAGATTTTGCATGCAATGTAAACATATCCTGGAGGGCAAAGAGGAATGTATACCAAACTACGGCAGATATATAATACTGAACATGTTTACTTGTAGTAGTAAGGAAGTCATATATCTCGCAAAGTGCTCCATGTGTTCATGTTTCTATATAGGGAAGACTATTAATGAACTAAGAACTAGAATTTACCAACATAACTATGATATCAGCAAGAATGATTTAAAAAATGCCTTAGCTGCCCATATTGGTTCATACCCAGGACATAGTTTCAGGTTCACTATTATAGAACAAGTTATCTTAGGGGAGGGGGGAACCATTGAATGAATATCTAGAATTAAAGGAACTAAGGTGGCAAATGAGAACTAATGCCTCTGAGGCCCCAGGGCTTAACAGTGGAATTTCTATTAATTCTATTTTAAAATTAATGGCAGATTTTTATATGTAGGACTTTTATATGCTTTGATATATAATTGTTGGGTTTATGCTGTTGGGGTTCATGATGTTATGCAATACAGTGATTTTATAGGATGTTATGTGTATTTATTTATTGCTTTCATCTTTTTATTATTGTAAAAATAGGAAGTGATGTAATTTAGTGTGATTAAGGCAATGTATAAAAGGTGGGGTTATTTGGATTAATGGTATTCTGATGAAGTTTCTAAATTGAGATGAAAGCGCTCAATCAATAAATTCTATGTGGAAAAAAATGACTTCTATCTGACTTTTTTAACAGGTTAAGGGTTGGAGTAAGGACTAATTTAGGGGATAAATTTAGCATTGGGCTGTGTATTGATGCATGTGGTCTATGCCTGACTATCCTGTGTAATTGTAGTCTTATGGAAAGGATTTTTTAAGGTAAGGTGTACGGTTATTGTCACTGGGAGGATTATATTTAGCATGAATTGCTAAGGTGGTGCAGACCCTAACCTTAATCTTAATCCTGCCTCTGTCCCTAATGCAGACATTGCACATTACCTTACCAAAAACCCTCTCTTCTGAAAGACCCACTGTTCAGAGAGCACATTAGGGAATGGCTGGTGGATTGCTGCAGGGCCTGGAGAACTCCTGCTAGGGTGAGGGGAGTCAGGTATCCAAATAGTTTCATATGAACTTGTCACGAGCAGGATGGGCAGTGTACCAAGGCAACCTGTATATGGGAGGAATGCCCTATAGCATGGCGCTCCTCAGAGTTATGGAGTGACAGCACAATAAAGGACAGATACTTACATCTGAAGTTGGTATTCATTGTCATTACCATACATATCACCATCAGCCTATTTCATCCCAAATGAACTGATATTGTATTGCTATGTTTAATGAATAAACAGTCTAATTCCAGATATAATGCAACAGTGCTTGCCTCATTTCTCAGTCATGTGTACCATTATCATCTGATTGTCATTGTTCTTGTATATGATGACACAGATGTAAATGGCATGTCATGCATAGAAACACTACTAGGCAATTTAGCTTTGCATAGATAACATATTTTTCAGATCTAGTATAGGAGGACTGTACACTGACAACAACAGCAGCTGTACTTTAATGGTGCCACTCAGAGCCATCAATTGTCTGCATTGGCCCATAGAAGCAGTGCTCCTGTCCAGTCTGTATGAAGTACTTACTGCACATTGTGACATTTCTCTATAGGGGCCACATCAGGGTGAGATCAATGGTCACAGCACATTCAGGGTTACTGTTTTGTATGCTGGCAGTGATATAGCAGATGCCTAAGGTCATGCAATATCACACAAGCTTATACAGAATATATAGTGCTTCAGACGTGCATCATACCACTGCAACAAGTGACATCATTGTTTTACTCTTCTGACCTAGGCTAGCCTTAGGCTGATTGTACTGACTGGATGCAATAGGGCCAGACACTTGCTAGGGCCATAACTAAAACAGTTTAATCTCACAAATGTAAGAAATACCTTTATACTTCACTCTGTCAACTGCACACATAACTCTTCAGTGCTAGAGTCATGACTGTGTCTCATTAACAAATAACACCACTATACTAACCACCACAAATAACACCACTATACTATGTGCCTCTATATAAGCTGTCCACAATTTTTACCTTAGATTTTTAATCAACTCCTCAAAAAAATCTGCAATTTTCTGGCAAATAATTGAGGATTAAAATCACTAAACAATGGCAAACACTTAAGTTTCAAACTTCATATCCTTCAGAAAATACATGCTAATACAAAATTTGCTATTCTATCAGATTTCTACGTTTATATGCTAGCCATTTAAGCTCTAGTAGATAAACTACACTGGTGTATCATATTATGGACCACTGAATATTTATTAATTAATTGTATTTATTGGCCTCAGGTTTATTATTCAGCTGTTTTTATTTTCATTTTGATGCCTACTTTATAGCATGGCATTTTTTCTTTATTCTTCCCCCCTTAAAAATCTTGAACAGCAGATGGCCCTGGTGCTCCTCTTCAGTGGATACTGGATTTGACTGTTATCACTCCTCTGATCTGTCCTGATCCAATATACTTTAGACATCTCAGTGCAGTGTCATCCTGCTGCTGTGAAGGATTTTTTTTTAAATTATTTCACTCTTACCATAAATGTACATTCATAGTTCACGTATACTCCAAGCAATGAAGTCATTTGTGGGGTCCATTGATAAGTATTTATGCACCCTTAGCAAAGTGGTGTGTCCCTGTATGTACTCTCTGGTCTCCACTGAGGATTTGTAGCACCAACCAAAATACATTGCTCATCACCAGCAAAGACAAGCCAACCAAATGTTGCTTACTAAAAGTAGAGCTAATCACACCAAGATCTTTTGAGCTCTAGTCAAGGGACCATGCCTCTATTAGGTCAGTACCACAGTTTTTTGTTTTTTTTTTGTGAGGAATAATGCTGTACTGCCATGTACAATATCTTGCAGAAAACAATATAGTGTGATCATTTTGTTATAATAGGTATTGTATTTTTTGTGATATGCACTTTGACCAGCCCAAGGCCTCCACTCTTTGGAACATGACTCAAATGTCTGCTTTCATCCCATCTGTGGACAGTTTTATTGCATTAGGCATTCAGAGTGGCTGTAAGCTGCCTGTCCAGTGGTAATGCCTGTGATGTTGCAAAGGCCCTGAGGTTACATAAACAATGCAAATATAATTATAACCTAACATCTGGCTAAGTAGTTGGTATTTTGCATGGATGATGCAGTGTACGTCAGTCTGGGAAGGCTCCCTGTTTTATCAGGTAGAGCTTACACCTGTCATACTAGGGTTTTCTCAGAATGGCTAAAGCCTTTGCTGCCCCCGTAGTGCCTTTTGAGGTAGAGCCCCCTACTGGACATTCCTGCATAGCAAACTCAAATCTGGACAACATCATGATGCCACATCTAAATGCTAAGTGTCTAAACTAAAAGATGTCAGAACATGAGGCCATTTTGCAACCAAAACATATTCATTTCAGTGAAGTTACAGAGACAGGGTATCAATACAATGGTAGCAATCCATTTACAGCAGGTTTTAAGGCCTGCTATGCCTTCAGTCCAATGGTTGATTTTAGGGAATTGTCTGTATTTGTAAGAAACACCATCACCTCATGTCAGATTGATAATGACCCTAACTTAGAGTTCTTGGAGATCCATTTAACCCAAAACAAATCTAACTATTACAGCAAAGCTCACTACAGATCCCTATCAATGTCCCCCGGTAGATCATGAAATTATCTTAATACTTTTTAACCCTAAAAAAATCTATTACTGCAAAGCTATCTACAGATCCCTACTAGTGTTTCCCCATAGATCATGGAAATTATCTTAATACCATTGAGGGGTATACCTTCTTGTTAGGGGACTTCAATTACGCAAGCATTGATTGGCACAGCTATACCTCTAAGAATGGATATGATCTGTGTTTCCTAGGCTTCATTAATACTTTGTTAATACTGATACACTGCAACAAATTGTAAACTACCTAGTACAAGCTCTAATATCCTTCACCTGGTCCTTAACAACCTAGCCCTCACCTGTATCTTACTCTGTATTGGATTCATGTCGATCCATCAAAGATATTTTTTATGATTGCAAATAAACCAAAACCAGTTCACTAAAACCAGCTTTAGCAAACACTGAAACCATTTGTGTTGTAGGGGGGTAAGCCCCTTGCACACTGCCATAGGGGAGACACTCCCCACATCCCCTGGATTTCTATACACCAATTTTAAGGTTTCCACAACAGTGGAGAAAAAGGCAATCTTCACTTTCATCAAAGGTGGTTTTGGGAAACTGTCTTCAGTTTCTATGCATTCACTGAAATCACTTTCAACAGATAGACATGCTCCCCTCTGTATCTCCGCATTCGCAATTAAATCTGACCACAAATCAATCACCTTCTCTGTTAGAGCATGTGGTAACACCCTACCACCAAAAGAGACCATCTTTAAGAACTTCTTCAGCGCAATCTTACATCAGCTTTTCCTGAAAATTGACACAAATGAGAGGTCTGCTACATTCACCTCCAACTTCTGCCAGTTGCATACAGAAGTCCGTACATGCCCACTTTAAATGTAACAGTAAATTCAGGACAAAAAAAACTCTCTCATGTTCCTCCAGTATTTATATAAAAGTAAGCAAAATAATGAAAATTTGTAAAAAGTCCCCATCACCCTACCTGTAGACACATTGAAACATGCTGTCAATGAATACAACAGCACTATTAGGAAATGTAGAACAGAACTCAAACATATGTTTGCTATTGATACCAAAGAATACTACAATGAAACTACAATTCTTTCTTTAGTGTATCAGAAAATTAAGTAATAATGCCCACCAATGCACTCATCTCATCCATAATAATATCACACTTTATAATTTCAAGAATAAAGACAATATATTAGCATTTGAAATTAGCGCTATCTTTATACCACCTACCCACATTGTTTCCCCGAAAATCCCAAAAAATGTAGTTTTCCCTGAAATCACCTTGGAACAAGTCTTAGGATTTCTGTCAAATGCTAAATAATACTTGTATAGTACCAGATAACATAGCAGGCTGTGTTCTAATCAGTGCCAAGTATGTGAAGTGTTCACTCTCAATCTCTCCATAGGATTTGTGCAGGACACCTGGAGATAAAGCTGTAGTTAAATATTCTGGGTCCCTGTACCATCTCATCAAAAAGAAAAAAGTCCTCTCTTACTTGATGAAGGCCATTACTGCACTACCAACTGATCATCATCTGCCAGTCACACCCCCTAAAACCTTGCACCCAGGGCATCTGCCCCCTTTATCCCACCTTAGCTGTACTTGCACCTGAAAAACAGCCACTGCAACTCTAGTACATAAGTGTAACCTCTTTGCTGATTCAGGTAGTTATATGTCTGACCCAGTCCATTTAGTTTTCTGAAGGGCAGGTCCTGTCACCTGAACATAGTAAACATCTTTGAAAAGGACACAGAGGCTGTGGGCAGTGGTCATTCCATGTATACTGCTTATCTTGACCTGATCAAGGCTTTTGACACTATCCCCCCCACTGGTATTACTGAAAAGAAAATTAAACAAACAATGTAAACCTATACATTGCAAATTGGATATGCAAACAGATCTCAACATTTCAAAGTTACTGTTACCCCTCCTGTGCATAAAATTATAACTAGTGAGGTACAAAAGAGATGAGTGTCGGGCCTTTTCCTACTTGGCATTATTTTTGCAGATATTGAAAGTGAATATCCAAAGAGGTGGCCATGGTGATGCAGTGGTTAGCATTGCTGCCTCACAGTAAGAGGCTCTCCGGTTCGATCCTCCGCTAGGGTGCCTTCTGTACAAAGTCTGCATGTCCTCTCTTTGGTTGAGTGGGTTTCCTCTGGGTGCTCCAGTTTCCTCCCAAAGACATGCTGTAGGTGGATTGGACACTCTAAATTGGCCCTAGGTGTGTGTGCCTTCTGTGGAAGGTTGAATGATGGGCTGGCAACTTGACACTGTAAAACTGACCCCTAACTTGGAAAAGCCAGAAGGAAGTGAATATCCAATAAGGGTGGTTGACCAAGTGCATGATCATCCACTGATGCTAAACTGCTCCAGCAAGGGCAAGAATATGTGCATATGTCTAAAAGTGCAACAAAAAATGGTGGTACTCCTTTTCATACAGATACAGTCATAAGAGAACTGGTACATATGGGGACAGCACTTTCTCATTTGATCAACACGTTTCCATCATTCTCAGAAAATATTTCCATCTAGCCAAGTTAATTTTGAAAAGAATATTTTCAAGATCCAAATAAGTCATTTTACCACTGTACTCTTCCCTTATCCAACCCTCTTTGAATATAATGCCCCATTTAGTATGTGCAAATCTAATAATTTAACTCAGCTAGAAAGGCCACAACCACTTTTACTGAATTAAATTAATTGCCTTAATTCCTCCAGCTATTCCAAGATATTAGCACAACTCTTTTTAAACTGAGAAACTTACTGGTTGCTCTGAAGTAACCCATGTCTTGCTTTTCAACCTGTGAAAAACTCAATCCCATATGCTGTATTTTACAAAGCCAGTGGCTTTACAAATGCCCATACTTGGGGGGGGGGGGGGGGGGTGGCAAAATCTATAACAGTGAATAAAAATGACTCACTGAAGGGATAGGTTCCTAACTCAATGTATTCCCAGTCTACAGAATAAGTTATCACTACAGGTCAAGAAAAGTACTAATTTGTCTACCTTTAAGGCTAGTTTTGACACTTGGGTGGCTAGACACAAATTTACACCAGAGTTATCTTGTAAGGCCCTGCTCTGTTTGCAAGGTGAACACAGTTAAATGCTTGTAAAGGGTGACCAAAACTCTTACCTGTGTCTGCTAATAGGCACAAATATAGCTAGGTATCATGCTTCCTATGACTGTTTGTCTAATATTATTCCTAGATCCCTATGTCCTTCTAGTTAATGTGCAACATCTGGACATGTGCTATTATTCAATTCCTTGTCTGTGAATCAGACATTCTTTGTGCTATTGCTTAGTAGCACACTTTCCTGGATTACATATCTCATTTTAGTACTGCTAGGATCACTGTGGATCCTAGGCATGATATAAGATACAGTAACCACATTTTCTGACTACACTAATTTACCACTATGGCTTGCTGTTTATCATTGGTACCCATGTCAGTAGGACAGTATGGCAATCCACACACACAAGAGGCAGCTATATGCAAACCGATACTTCTAGGACTAGTAAACCATGGCAGTGCCTTTATTTTACCCCTGGAATGCCTTACAAATTTCTAGAATGTGTACTACTTAAGTAGCAATAAATACAAGAGGTTTCATAGACTTTGGTATTTAAGACTAGGTAACTCATTCAATAGGAGATGATGATTCCTCATTTATTATTTGCACCACTGGAAATATTTTTTATTTACTATTCTATATTTAAAATCTGCTTTAATTATATATATATATATATATATTTATAGCAAACTACATTTCATAAAAATGCACTTAGAAGCCCTGATGGACTTACTAAAATAACCATTAATTATTTACATGATCATCTGTACAGTCCTTAGAATTTCAGTTTTGAAAAGCTGAATATGATTCTTTTAAAAGCTGTAAGCAAATGGTCTTGCTAATGACTTGCTTGGTGTTGGAGCATTTTCTATCAAAAAGTCTCAGTTATGATATAGTTTGACATACATTTTTTTGAATTCATAATGTAAATCTGCAGTGTCAGTCTTACAGTTTTAATAACTGATTACTCTTCAGGGACATTTTTATTTTAATTAGAATGGAGTTTTACTTTACTATTGCAGCTTGCACTGTATAATATGCTAGGTTTCTTGTAACATAACTACTTTGCCCAGAAAAATACTGAAAAAGATAATTTAGATCCACCACACATTTTAAGTAAAAACCGATATTAGTCAGAAGACTTGGCAGAGAAACCCCAGGAAAGCAATCTTTTCATACATGGAGTAAACAAGAATGGCCTACTGCACAGTAACCTGTAAAAATGTCTGAACACCTTCTTTATATCAGCCACTCAGCATGTAGGTGCTTTGTTCAATTACTTCCTGATGCATTCAATTCTTTTGAACATCTGACCTGTTGTAGTCCTATTAGTTTAAAGCTGGGTCTTCAGAAAATGGCAAAGAAGGCTGAGATCTTTTCTCAGCAGGCACAATCTTGTTACAGCTATTTGTTTTCTGCATTGTCAGAATGCTTGCCAAGCAGAGAACATTCTGTATTCTACACAAGGGAACTGTATTACTATATTTGCACTGTTTGAATCACAATTTTGAAGAAGTGAAATAATGTTCAGCAGAAAATTCAAATGTACTCCTTCTTCTTCTGTGCCATTCTCATTTTTGAGTTAGCTTTAACTAATCCAAACTATTTAGGTATTTACATGTTCCATTTAAAATGGTAATTCATTTGCCATTTAACACGGCAAGTCAGTTACCGCACCAATGTTTCCTTAATGACAGCATTTTAAGTCTGGAATTTTGTTTCTGATGTATGGCATTCATATCTTTAAATTCAGATGAATAATTTGACGCTACCTGCTAGAAACATCTGATAAAGTGAACACCTCTTAAAAATAGTTTCTGACTCGATGTAATACATACTTAAAACAGTTTTCAGGATATGAAATTCTGAGCCTATTCTAGCTATTGTCAAGGTCATTTCTAGACTTTATTGGGCTCTGCTATGAGCCTTTTTAACACATGAAGTAAAATATATACAGAAATGGGGAGCACATTAGATATATTTTATTAGTATGAAATAATAGATGGTAACAATTGGGGGGACTATTGTGTGTAAATGTATTATTCTTAGAGACAAATACAAAGTTACACAGTATTTTTGGGCTGCTTATGCACAGTCAGGCCTGTGTATTGCATTTCTGGGTCAGAAATTAAAATCATTTGGCTCTATTTAAAAGTTATCAAGTTATTTACCTTTATAAACTAAAAGAACAAATAAAGCATGTATACTACTTCAAGTCTGGCTGTCTTACCATGTAACATTAATGGTATGCCAATTATTTTCAGGCAGTATGCCTAAATTTATTACTATTTGCCAGTCATTTCAGAAGATGACAATTGCAGTTTTGCTTGAGGAATCATATGGACATTAATGCTTCATGTATGATCACTGACAGACAGCCAATCAGGAATATGAGATGATAAAAAATAAAGTGACCAACTCGCTTTCTGAGTTATTTCCGGTGCATCATTAGATGAGATGTAATCAGCTTTGAGGTCACTAGATCTAGAGGAAATAAACTCCAGTCTCCAGTAACCTGCTTTAACAAACACATTCTTTAAGAGGAAATAACAAACTCCAGTCTCCAGTAACCTGCTTTAACAAACACATTCTTTAAGAGGAAATAACAAACTCCAGTCTCCAGTAACCTGCTTTAACAAACACATTATTTAAGAGGAAATAACAAACTCCAGTCTCCAGTAACCTGCTTTAACAAACACATTCTTTAAGAGGAAATAACAAACTCCAGTCTCCAGTAACCTGCTTTAACAAACACATTCTTTAAGAGGAAATAACAAACTCCTGTCTCCAGTAACCTGCTTTAACAAACACATTCTTTAAGAGGAAATAACAAACTCCAGTCTCCAGTAACCTGCTTTAACAAACACATTCTTTAAGAGGAAATAACAAACTCCAGTCTCCAGTAACCTGCTTTAACAAACACATTCTTTAACCAAATGCTTATATTGAACCCCTTAGTCATCAAGCAAATACCATTCTCTTAACCATACGTAATAACTATTGGCTGACCACATATTAAGTCAGTGTTAACACCGTGAGTTAAAAAAAAGGTTAAAATGAAAACAAACTTAGGCAGCTCCAAGTCTGAATGACTTAAAATGTGTATCTCCAGGTAACAACAAGATTTTGAACAAAAGTGTGCATGTTAGTACTTTCTTTACAAATAGACACTATAATATACTGCTGCATATGCAGCACTAGCATATTATCTGCTTTATAAAGAATGATAACAAAAATAAAAATAAAGAATGACTCCTATCTATATTAAGCATATCCAACCAAAGAGGCTTTAAAAGTCACTGGTCCTGCCACTGCACTCTCCCTCCTTAACATCCCCTACTTCTCTTACCTTAATCTACTTTCTGCCCGTAACTCACTCTTCTCACTAGCTCTCTCTAATCTTCTTTGACTACTCTTTCTACTGTCGTCTCAAATCTATTAAGCAAATCGCCTCAGAGAAACATTCTATTGTAATTGTCTTGCCTTCATGCAACTACATCATGATAAAACTGGGGTTTTGTAACCACTTACCCCAAAAACTATACTCATCTTAATGACATATTTCTTTTTATATATCTTGAAATAGTTTTGCTATACTCCTGATTACTGACAGTGTATAACATTGTATTGCTACTTAATGCCTTGTAATAATCCTGTAACATTGCTGTTTAATGCTAATTTATAATGAAAATTGTATAATATGTAGGAGCTTTTTTCCTCGGGCCTCCGCTGAAAAAGGGCTCTTCAGCTCAGTCGGACAATCCCGGTCAACAAATGTAAAATAAATAAATAAAAATAAATAAATAAACGTGTCTTGTTGAATAAGAATATTTCAATTAATCCTTAATAAGTGCCCACTGGGAATATTAGCTGTTGTGAAACCTGGATGACAACTATTGTTTCTATTAAATTTATTGGCTGGCACTTTTCGAAATAATGCACATCCCAGATTGTCTTGCTTCGTATAAATAGGAAAATCTAAAAATCAAACTGATTCTAAATTAAATCATATATCAACATTCACAAGACCACTGCAAGTGGTATTAGTACCTATTACATTTTAAATATTTAGTCCACCTGTCTATAATGTCTATGTTGTGTTGTTTTAAAATGTGCAGTTGTTATTATGTAACACAGCACTTTGATAAACATTTACTTATTTTGGCTAACATAACATAAAAGCAAAAAAAAAAAAAAAGTGTTTCATTCAGAAACTAAAATAAATAAAATGCAAGCAATTAGATATCTTTGAGTCTTTGACTACAGGCATCTACATACATATATATATATATATATTTACTTTAACATTTAGTTTACTGGGAAAGTCTTACTTGGAACAAAGCCAATTTTCAGTGAAGGCCAGGGAGAAATGCTCTAGACATATGTCTTTGTAACATGGGAGGAAACCCACACAAACACAGGGAGGACATGCAGACTCCACAAAGAAGGCAACCATCTGAGAATTGAACCAAAGAACCTCTTGCTGTGAGGTGACAACACTACCGCTGCACCAAAGAAAAGACACCCCTGCCAAGTATTGAACCCTGGACCTTCTGAACTACAGTCAGAGCAACACAACACACCACTAGACCAACTCAGAGCAAAACACCTTCGCTATGGCTCTAGATGATTGCCACTGTTGACGTGACAACCAGACCCCCTCCATGTGCAAAACAAATGAGAAAAAGAGGTTGTGGATGGATGGACAAATATCAAAACACATTGCAATGTTTTTAGCTTTGCGTTTTCATAGATTTGTCTTTATAGTAATTCATCTAAGTTACAACTGTGACATTGCTGACTGGAAACAGTCAAATCAATAAATGCCTAAAGTGAGGAAATAGTAGCTAGTTCGAAGGATGATGAAACATTTTCTCAAGCAAAGACAGAAAAAGAGAGAGAGAGTGTAAGAATATATTTAAAATGAAAGAGGATTTGGAAGAATAAGGTGATAAAAACAAGCCTAAATAAATGCTTCACTTTGAACTTCACACAGGAAAAAGGCAACTTCTTCAACATTTGCAGAAGAAAAGCACATGACATGGGGGATATGCAGAAACAGTTAGTGCACAGCATTATTCAAAACATTTTGGTGAGTTTGATGGTTCAGAAACATTAGTACTTTGACTGCATTACCTTGAGTTATAGTGTGGTATGATTGGTATGCACACTGACATGCAAATAAGTATCCACACGGTAATGAGAAGTATTGTGTTGTCAATGGCAAAACAATCATGGTGGAGCAATTCAGAAATTAATACATTTAGCACAAAGAACTGCTGTGAGAACATCTTCTGACTGCCAGGATCATCCATTGTGCAGGAACTTCATTTCTGTTATGATGCTTTTCCTTTGTGTGTAGGCAGCAGGCCACTCATAATGATATACATTGTTGATTTTTCTAGATGATGCAAGTCATGCCTTGGAGCAATGATCAATTACTTAAATCGTAAGCCCTTGTTGCAGAGATTGCATACAATCATGCAATTTTGCAGGCAAGAAATGCCATTGATTTTGACTCATAAAGGATTACTTCTCCTGTTAGATACATTTGGTGGAGCACTGCAGCATGCACCTGAGACCTGTAGCAAGATATTTATGGCCTGTACCATGTTAAACAACATGGTAGTACATAAGGATGTACAGCTTGAAATGTCAAAGTACTGCTTGACACACTTTGCAGCATCAGAGCAGTCAAATGAGAAGTCAAAGGAGGAATTGGTGGTTGCAAAGGTACCCCATGTGATGTAGATATGGGTGCAGTGCACTGTAGCACTAGAAAATTGGTAGCTCCTGGTCCAAAACAGTGTGCCATCACAAGGACATCAGAAAATATAATGGAAGAAGGCATTATCACTCCAGACTATGAATTACAGTACATTGACTTCACAGGCTGTGAATAAGAGATTACCTGATTTACACAGGCCATAAGTGTGAGCAGGGCACAGGCATCACATCATTTCTTCAGTTGTGGAGGAATACGGGGTTAAGGTGATGCTAATGCTAACAATAATGTAATCATAAAGGAAGGTGGAAGATATAGCCATGCTTGTGGGTAGCCAGATTGAAGAGGATT
This sequence comes from Protopterus annectens, assembly GCF_019279795.1. Classification (NCBI taxonomy): domain Eukaryota; kingdom Metazoa; phylum Chordata; order Ceratodontiformes; family Protopteridae; genus Protopterus; species Protopterus annectens. The sequence continues at coordinate 330,381,262 of NC_056733.1, forward strand.
CGTTGATCACATCCTTCATTGTCAAGATCAAGTGTCTATGTCATAAATATTAGCTAGATATGTCCTAGGGCTTTACTGTATCAGGACTGAATGTGTTCTATCCAACGGATAGCACTATGGGATAATCTACAAGAATCATTCTGCGCCTCTCCATATGAAGAGGAAAGGGATGGATCTCGAACATGACCCTGAAGATGTCAACAGCATGTTGTTGCATTCAGTTGACATAGAAGGGATCGGGATGATGTGGAACTGCAAGACCTAGTGTTGTTGGCCTAGTGGGCCATTTTTGCAGTGCATATGGATGATGCTTAGCCACTGCCATGAGAGTATCTAAGCCTCAGGGTAGAGGAAACCTTGGCCAGAGATAAGAGTGATGGAGTCACTGGAACAGTGTGTGTCTCCTGCTATAGGTTGGCCTTTGACCATGCATCATATATCTTGACATTTGAATGGCCACAGTGGGCCTTTTTCAATATTCCAGTGGATGTACCAATGGATACTAGTTTGGCCACCACTGCCCTCAGTAGGTGGTTTACTTCATATTCCTACATGTCATGTCACCCTACATGCAGTGAATGTCAATGTCACATGTGAATGTGAATCTGTGAATCAGACATTCTTTGTGCTATTGCTTAGTAGCACACTTTCCTGGATTACATATCTCATTTTCGTACTGCTAGGATCACTGTGGATCCTAGGCATGATATAAGATACAGTAACCGCATTCTCTGGCTACACTAATTTACCACTATGACTTGCTGTTTATCATTGGTACCCATGTCAGTAGGACAGTATGGCAATCCACACACACAAGAGGCAGCTATATGCAAACCGATACTTCTAGGACTAGTAAACCATGTCAGTGCCTTTATTTTACCCCTGGAATGCCTTACAAATTTCTAGAATGTGTACTACTTAAGTAGCAATAAATACAAGAGGTTTCATAGACTTTGGTATTTAAGACTAGGTAACTCATTCAACAGGAGATGCTGATTCCTCTTATCTATGGAGTCATTTTTTATTTAATATTCTATATTTAAAATCTGCTTTAATATATATATATATATATATATATATATATATATATATATATATATATATATATATATAGAACAAACTACCTTTCATAAGTAGTTGTACTTTCTCAGGCAGACAATGCAGCATACTTACAAGTACTGCCATGATATGCATAGTAGCAATTTCTTCCTGGATTACTGCAGTGCACATCCACTGACTTGATGCCAAGTAAGATACCCAAATCAGTTAATGACCTGAAGTAATGACAGTGATGGTGACCTACATGCCTTTCCTCATTGGTGTGTAACTTAACCTCAGATGTGGTGCAGTTCACCAATACTGTCTAAGGTAGTGATTCCTGTGCACCTCGGTGATGGAGAAATGGTCATGATGTCCAGCAGTAAAAGCAGGTGATATTGGAAATTCAGCCTGCCCCTCCAACATCACCTTGTATGTGGGGGATGTCAGCATGCTTTCTGGTGTTATCATTACTGGCAGTGCCATATGCATGGCACCATCACTGCCACCCATGGGTGACCTGCTGACATCAGTCATGCCCTGACCTGTTGTCATCTACCCGCCTCTACCACTGGAACCAGTGAAAGCATAAAGATAACATACCTGTTGTAATGCTGGAATTTATGAGTGTCACCTCCTCTAGTACTTTCACACACACCAGTACTTGTCAAAGATTTGCATAGCATATGGCCACATAAATATCTTGTGGTACAGACTGTCATGGTTGCATCCCAAATGCAATTAGAGAACAGAAGTATATACGTGATCAAATGAATGACCACTTTACATGTGTTGGTCAATGTACAATACTAAATGAGCATAGTAAAAGTAAACTGTTGTATCTCCTGCAGACACTTGAACAGCTGTCCCCATCTCAGTTCACACATCCAAGCCATTTCCAGATATGAAAGCATTCTCATTTCAGACAGTAGTACCAAGAGGATTTACACCTCTGAGAGATGTTCCTGTATTGGTAACCCACCTTCTGTTATGGACCTGTTCCCTTGTAATATTCAGTGCCTTGATCTTGACATGCAGTATCATATCAATTACCCTGCAATACACCTGTGCTGCTCTTCTACTGTGGCCACCTACAGCACTAATGTTTTCCAAGACACTCAGGCATAATTGATGCCACAATGCCTGATATGCTTTACTCTTGTCAAATATATGCATGGTATTTGTGCTTATGGCCTACACTAGCACCTCTGTCTCCAGAGTGATGAACTTTTCCAGTAATTGCTGTTCTATTGGTCTCCAGAAAAAGACATGTACACCCATGGTTACATACATGAATCAGTATGTGTGCAAGTATGAATACCTTTGGCAGATCCTTATATCTCAGCACTGTCCCGTGCTTCTATAAGGTGGCCACATATCTATCTGCCAGTGTACTGTCACCATATATACCCTGTGCCATACATACATAAGCAGTGCACAAGTTACCACTGTCCATGTTCTTTTACCACTGTACTAACAGCACATGGTGTGACCTATATACAGGAGGCCTCATTTTCCCTGACGTATGTCTTGCAGTATCCATACATGTAGTACAGTATGGCCCTCCCCCATTCACAGCTAAATGGTAGCCTATCCTGTCTTTGTGCTCTATTCCCTATCACAGTGAGCCCTCCACCCAAATCATGTCAGAATCGTGTCCTGCCCATGTGTTCTGTTCCTTGTCCAGGTAGGCTGGGCTGCTCCACTACCCACAGAAGGAGAGTAACATAAGACACTGTAGTCACTGGGTGTAGCACTGGGTGCTACGTTGGTCTTCTTTTCATAGACTACTTTATCTGGGTTTCTTGCATCTATTTTTTTAACTGTTGGTAATGGATGATCCCATGTGATATAAACCTCATCATTTTTCTATGATGCTTCCTGGCTCATGTTTCCAGTGTTTTTCAGCTACTTCAATATTATAATGTTTGCAGAATTCCCAATGCAGGAATCTTGCTATCTTCCACCTTGCATTTGTTTCTGCCTGCAAATTCTGATATTTTATGACTTTGTATCTCTCTATACACAAGACACTGTAGTCACTGATTGTGGTGATTTCAATGATCAATGCTACTTTTGTCTTCTTTTCATGGACCGGTTTTCTAGCACCTATCTTTTGAACTGTTGGTAATGGGTGATCACATGTGATGTAGATTTCATAATTTTCTATGATGCTTTGAAACTCATGTTTCCAGTGTTTTTCAGCCACTTCAATACCATAATGTTTGCACAATCCCCAGTGCAACAGTCTTGCGACATAATCATGCCTTTCACTAGACGGTCTAATTATGCCATTCAGTATACAGTCCTTCTGCCATTAGTATGTCACAACCAGCAACAAGGTGTGCAACTGTTTCCAATTCTGTTTTACAAGATCTACATTTGTCTGTTTCTCCAACATGTTCAATGGACTTTGTAAACCAACGTGTATGTAACCCAGTAACTTGGGCTGGCAATGTTAACCTTTCATCTCTTGGTTTGAATTTGCCTCTCTTTAACCATTCCTGCAGTCAGTCCTGATCAACATGAGGTTTTTCCAGAAGTTTTCTATACTTGCAACTATATTTATGCATTTTCCATATTTCTTGCCTTCTCATCTGCTTCTTCACCTTATATTCTTTCTTTTGCTTTTTGGCACATTCAGTTGCTGCTTGATTTTTATCTACTGATTTGTTTTCCATTTCTGCTTGACGACGATATGTTTTTGCTAGATTAAGCAGAGAAGTCACCTTAGATCCATTCTTCTCATGTTTCAAAACTTTCACTATATTTGGATCTTCTGAGGTCAGCAGATATGTTTGCAGTCCCATGATTGGAGATCTATACATGTAATGAAGTCCGAGGTGCTCATACCTCCTTCAGAACAGGGAATATATAGTCTTGGCATGCAATCATTTTTAAAAAATCATTTGATGAGCATGAAGAATCCTTCTTGTTTCCCTGTCTGATCAATCCAACACATTTTGGGGCCAGTCAATCACTCCAAAACTATAAGTTAGGAAAGGAAGAGAAAATTGGTTTATAGCTTGAATTTTGTTCCTAGATGTCAATGCTGTTTTCAGGATTAATTTAAGTCTTCTAAAGTATTCCTTACTAATTTTTATTCACATTTGCTCATGTTTTATTGTTGATCCTAGATGAGTTCCCAAATATTTATGCACTTCCTCTTGCTCATATTCTTTTATATCACGATTTTGTACCAAACTGATGTTATCTTGGTGTTGTAGTTTTCCTGGTTTGAAGGTTGTTTTTGCACATTTATCAAGACCGAATGACATTCTTATATCATCTGAAAAAGTTTTGAAAACTTGCAGTTGTGCTTTTAGTTCCTCATCTGATGAGCTATACAGTTTTAAATCACCAACAAAGAGAATAAGACAAGTCTTTACACTTGGTTGTTTTCTAGGAGCCAAATTATAGCCATGGGCTAAGCTGTTACGTAAACAGCTCAATGGGTTAAGGGCAAGACAAAATAGCAGCAGTGACAAAGAGTCACCCTGGAATATCCCCCTTTGAATTTTTATCCCTGGGATAATAATTTGTCCTTTATCATGGCTTACTTGCAAAGTGGTCTGCCACTGTTTCATGGTCACTGTAATGTAGTCGATCAGTGTAGGGTGTATTTTATACATTTTTAAGCACTCTTTTATCCATGAATGTGGGATACTATCAAATGCTTTTTTGTAGTCAGTCAATGCCATGCTTAGATTCTAACCCTTTTTACAGTTCTCTACTATGACTTTATTTAAAAAAAAATTATCCTTTGTTCCATATGACTTTCTTTTATTGCCCCTTTGGTCTACTGCCATAATTGAGTTTTCTTCTAAATGACTACAAACAATGTCAGCATCAATTCCAGTGTATAGTTTATATGTCGTTGGAAGGCAAATTATTGGTCTAGAATTTTTAGGGTAGCTTGCAGGTTCACTCTTAAGTAGAAGCATTGTTTTTCCTGTTGTTAGCCAGATTGGTATCTGTTTGTGGTGTGCATATAAATATTTCTTACTCATGGATAAATCTTCGTACAGAGATGTTAATAATTTTAACCAGAAGTTAGGTACAGCATCTGGGCCTGGGGTTTTCCAATTAGAGGCTTTTCTTAACTTTGTTTAAATCTCTTTGACTGTTATTTCATCATTTCATATCCTGTAACTTTAAACTTCTTATTCTTTCTTTTACTTCTTCTATCCATTTAGCATCTTTGTTATGTTCCACAGGATCTTCATAAATACTTCTCCAAAATATATCTATTTCTTCTTTCTTTGGTGGTCTTTCAATTCCTTTTACATTGTTCATAGGTTCAAAGGTAGGTACTAGGCTATCTGCCTGAAGGCATTTATAAGCCTAGCCAGAATGTGTTGGCTTTCGCCGCCCCCTTAGATTAGTTCCCTGTGCCTCTGTCCAGCAAAGCCAATGAAGTGATCCCCGGGGTAAACTTTCTGCTTCCCATCCACTCATCAAGGTTTCTCTTGAAGAGTGTTAGAGAGGCGCTCTGCCTAATGTAGATTGGAATCTTGTTCCAAAGCATGGGAAGTCTCTGTGACAGGAATCTATCCCTCCAGCACATCCTGTTTATTGTTGTGGTGAGGTTTAGATCCATAGAGCGTGTGGCTCGAGGGGATAAGCTTTTCTTTAGGTGGAGCATGTCCATCAGTTCTGGGTTGGCCATGGCCTTGTATGCCAGGCAAAGATCACCTCTGAGTAGGCGGTATGCAACCGAGTACAGCTGGAGTTTCTAAAGTCGAGTTGCATAGGGCATCTGTTTGAGGCCAGTGATCCTCTTGGTGAGGTACTTCTGTGGTCTTTCCAGTTGTTGCAAGTGTCTTGTAAGATACATCCCAAATGGGGCATTGTGCTCTATGATGGGTCTGGTGAGCGATGAGTAGTGGGGCACAATGACCTCTTTTGATCTGGATGTGAACCGTTTTGTGATAAGGTGTGCCACATAGAAGGATTTTCTAACCACTTTGGCAATGTGATTATCAAAGGAGAGGTTACTATCTACTTGGGTCCCCAGATCCCTTATTACATCTTCAGTATTTAGGGGACTACCACCTATGTGGTAGTTTGTGGGTACTTTGTTTTTTCCAAAGGGGATGACTATGCCCTTTTTGGCATTTAGCTTGAAGCCATGATGTTGACACCAGGTGTCTGTCTCAGTGACACTTTTGGAGGATGTGCGTGTCAGCTGGAGAGTCATTTATAGCCCCTAGTTTGCAGTCATCTGCGAACATGGTCAGCCATAATCCTCCTTTGCTTGCCTGTACTTTTGAGAAGTATATGCCGAACAGGAGGGGTCCTAGGACCGAGCCCTGGGGAATGCCACTTGTAACTGGTTTAGAGTCAGACCTAGCTCCCGCAACTCTTACCATGTGGGTTCTGTCCATGAGACAGTTGGCAATCCATCTTGTGACATAGGGGTTTATGGTCAGGCTGGTGAGCTTGTCTATAATACCAGAATAGGGAATGGTGTCAAAGGCCTTTGTGAGGCCTAGGTAGGCTGTGTGTACCACCTTTCCCTCATCTATATCCTTGGTAACTGTCTCAAAGAAGTCCACCTGGTTTAGGAGGCATGATCTGCCCGGAACAAAGCCAGGTTGGGTAGGGTCCAGTATTTGGAGGTTCCCAATGTCTCTGTTAATGAGTTCCATGATGATGCACTCCATAGCCTTTCAGACCAAGCTAGTCAGGCTTATAGGGCAATAGTTCCTGGGGTCTGTTGTGGCTCCACCTTTGTGGAGTGGAATAACCGTTGCTGTGCACCACTCTATGGGTACGTAACCTGTGGAGGGGCTGAGTTTGAACAGTGTATTAAGATGAGGGGTTAGTTTGTCTTTGATCTCATGTAGGATGCAGCCTGGGACACCGTCCGGTCCCACTGATGCTGGGTTTTGGCTTTGGAGAGGGCTGTTTTAACCTGAGTGCCTGTGATTTCAGGAGCTTTACATTCTTCTGGTATGGTTATAGGCCCTTTTGGGGTGAGAGGGGGGTGAAGATCGCACTCAACCTGTCTGCCAGGATGTTGGCAATATTGGTCGGTTCAGTGTAATTTGAACCATTCTGCACTAACTCCAAGCAGAGCTGAGAATTTCCCCTTAGATTCTTGACATAGCTAAAGAATGCCTTGTGGTTATCTTTGGAGTCCTTGGCAATTTTTCTTTAGAAACTCACCTTGGATGATTTTATGAGGGATCATAGTTTCTTGCTGATATTGACCAGGGATGTCTTCCCTTTTTGGGATTTTACTCTTTTCTGTACTAGTTTCCTCCTTCTATTGTATAGCTTGTTTATGGCAGGAGTCCACCTGACTGGTGTCCTTTTCATGGAGGAGTGAGTCTTGGTTTTGCTTGGGATAGCACAATCCATGCATTCTTGTAGGTGCCCGTAGAATGTATTAGTAAAGGATTTTGCAGCTTGGACAATGTTATCCTTTAGCATGAGGGCTTTGAAACTTTCCACCTCGGTCTTAAGTAATGTGAAGTTTACTTTTGAAAAGTTTTTCATGGTGGTTTCCTTGTCCGGGGGTGGGGGCAGAATGTGGATATCCAAAGTTATTTGTTTATGGTCAGCTCTAACTAGTGAGAGGTTGACCTCCGATGTAGAGCACCTGTCACCCATGTTGGTGATGACCAGGTCCAATATGTTGTCACCTCTGGTGGGAGTATTGACCAGTTGATCCAGGGCATTTGAGTTTATAAATTCTAGGAAATGTTGGGCAAGGGAGTTAGTACTTGAGTAGTTCTCCCAATTAATGTTTGGGTAATTGAAATCACCCAATATTAGGGTGTTTGGTAGGACCTTTATATTTCCTACTTTTTCCAGAATGCGGAATGGGGGTCCTGGAACATGGTGGGTGATCTGTAGTAAGCTACAATTTGAATTGCAGTTTTGCCCATTGTTAGTTCATAGTTTCATAGGTTCATACTAGGCTATCTGCCCTAGGGCATTTATAAGCCTAGCCAGAGTGTGTTTGGCTTTCACCACCCATTTTAAATTAATTTTGCTATGCCCTTTTTCGAGGTTAGTATACTGTGCCTCTGTCTAACAGTGACACAGAAGTGATACCCCGGGTAAACCTACGATCTCCCATCCACTCATCAAGATTCCTCTTGAAGAGAGTCAATGAGGGACTCTGCCTAACCTGGACTGGGATTTTATTCCAGAGTGAAGGGAGCCTCTGGGTTATGAATCTGTCCCTCCAGCATGTCCTATTTATTTCAGTGCTGAGATTCAAGTCTCGAGCGTAGCTCAATGGGATTTGGATTTTCTGAGGTGCAGCATGTCCATTAATTCCGGGTTGGACATGGCTTTATACGTCAGGCACAGATCGCCTCTGAGCAGGCGGTATGCCACTGAGTAGAGCTGGAGTTTCTTTAACCGGGCAGCATATGGCATCTGTTTGAGCCCTTTGATCCTCTTGGTGAGGTACTTTTGGGGTCTTTCCAGTTGCTGCAGGTGTCTGGTAAGGTACATCCCAAAAGGGGCATTGTACTCAATTATGGGCCTGATTAGGGATGAATAAAGAGGCATGATGACCTCCCCTGATCTAGATGTGAATCCCTTCATGATTAGGTGGGCTATATAAAATGTTTTTCTAACCACTTTGGCCACGTGGTTGTCAAATGAGAGATTGCTATCAACTTGGGTCCCCAGGTCTCTAATTACTTCTTCTGTACTTAATGGATTACCACCTATGTGGTAATTTGTGGGCACTTTGTTTTTGCCAAAGGGGATGACTATACACTTTTTGGCATTTAGCTTGAGGCCATGGCTCTGGCACCAGTTGTCTGTTTCTATGAGGCTCTTTTGGAGGATGCTTGTGTTGGCTGGAGAGTCGATTATGCCACCCAGTTTGCAGTCATCTGCGAACTTGGTCAGCCACAGTCCTTCTGTGTTGGCCTGTACCTCCGAGAAATATATACCGAACAAGAGAGGTCCCAGGACTGAGCCTTGTGGGATGCCACTTGTAACTGGTTTGGAGTCTGACATGGCTCCAGCAATTCTAACCATGTGGGTTCTGTCCTTGAGCCAGTTTGCAACTCATCTAGTAACATAGGGGTTTATATTTAAGCTGGTGAGCTTATCTATAATGCCAGAGTGGGGTACTGTATTGAAGGCTTTTACAAGGTCCAGGTAGGCTGTGTGGACCACCTTCCCCTCGTCAATGGCCTTGGTGACTGTTTCAAAGAAATTGACCAGGTTTAAGAGGCAGGATCTGCCCTTAACAAAGCCGAACTGGGTAGGATCCAGTGTCTGTAGGTCCCCAATATCTTTACTTATGAGGTCCATGATGATCCTTTCCATAGCTTTGCAGACCAAGCTAGTCAGGCTTATGGGGCAATAGTTTCCAGGATCCGTTGAGGCACCACCTTTGTGGAGAGGGACCACTGTTGCTGTATGCCACTCTTTGGGTACATATCCTGTAGTAAGGCTGAGATTGAACAGTAGTTTTATGTTTGGGTTTAGCTCTTCTTGGAGTTCATGTAGGATGCAGCCCGGGACACCGCCTGGTCCCATTGATGCTGTGTTTTTTGCTTTGGAGAGGGCAGCTCTTACCTGAGCATCTGAGATGTCAGAGGGGCAGCACTCTGTTGGGATAGATATTTGCCCTTTTGGTGAGGATGGGGGGGGGGGAGTTTGCCTGAACCTGTCAGCTAGGATGTTGGCAATGTCTGTGGGTTCGGTGTATTTTTTGTCATTTTGGACTAATTCTGAGCATATCTGGAATTCCCACCCAGGTTCCTAACATAACTAAAGAAAGCCTTGTGATTATCCGTAGTGTCCTGTGCAATTTTTCTCTCGAAGCTGGCCTTAGAAGATTTTATGAGTGCCCGTAGTTTTTTGCTAATACTGATCAGAGATGCCTTCACTTTTTGGGATTTTGCTCTATCACGTAGTAGCTTCCTCCTTCTATTGTATAGTTTGTTTATGGCTGGGGTCCACCAGACAGGATGTCTGCCTTTGGAGGATTGGGTCTTGGTCTTATTTGGGATTGCATGATCCATGCATTCCTGAAGGTGTTCATAGAATGCGTTTATAAAGGATTCTGTGGTCTGGGCCATATTTTCCACAGGCCTGGGGGCTTTGAAGGATTCCACCTCAATTTTGTGGAGTGTGAAATTTGCTTTAGAGAAGTTTTTCACTGTGGTTTTCTGGTCAGAGGGTGGGGTCGGGATGTAAATATCCAGTGAGATTAGTTTATGGTCTGATCTTACCAGTGAGGTATACACTTCTGGTCTGGAGCATAGAGTCCCCATGTTGGTGATGATCAGGTCCAGTATGTTTTCCACTCTTGTGGGAGTGGTAACAAGTTGTTCCATAGCATTTGAGTTTATAAATTCTAGGAACCTTTGGGCTAGGGTGTTGGAGGTAGAGTAATACTCCCAGTCTATCTTTGGGTAGTTGAAGTCGCCCAATATAATGGTGTTTGGAGAGACCTTCATATTTTCCAGTGTTCTCAGGAAGGCCGAGTGGGGTTCCTGGGTTTGGGAGGGTGGTCTGTAGAAGGCTATAAACTGGAAGGCAGTTTTACCCACTGTTAGTTGCACACGGATAGTCTCTGATGCTTCATGCTGTGCCACCAACCTGGAGGTGTGGGTATCTATGACGAATATTGATACTCCCCCTCCTTTTGTGGTTCGGTCCAAGTTTTGGGGCCGAAAAGCATGGTATGAGGTATAACCTGGTAGTGCTGGGATGCTCTCGGGAGCTTTGAACCAGGTATCTGTTACTGCACAGATATCAATGTTCTCCATGCTAAGGAGAGTTTTGAGTGCGTGCATCTTGAGGTTTAGACTTCTGGCATTGAGTAGCATTACTCTTAGTTTCTTATCCATTGTGATACCTATGGAGGTGGGTTTGTCTTTTGAGCCTTGCCTAAAAAAGGCATTATGGGGGTAGCAAGAGTCTTTGCCAATATCCGAAAGCCCAGGGGTGACAGGTGCAAGCCGTCCCTAGCAAAGCATCGTGGCTTGTCGAGCATGTCATCCCAGGCTGACAGGCATTGGATCCCCTTTGAATGACACCAATACTTAAGCCAATTGTTGAAACTGATCATCTTGTCTTCATATTGTGGCATCATTCTTGGTGAGGGTAAGATGCTACTCAAGGTCAGGGTCATATCGGCCTGGCCTACATGCTCAGAGAGCTCCTCTATGTCTCTTTTCATGTAGTCCAGGGAGGTACATCTCAGGTCATTCACACCAGCACGGACAATGACTGAGTCAAATTTGTACTTGCCTTGGCGTGACCTGAGTGCTTGTGTTATGTGACGGATCCTAGCACCCGACAGGCAGCTCACCGTGACCTTCTCCTTGTTCAGCCTGGTGAGCGGGACGTCAGTGTGCCTGATGATAGAGTCACCTATTACAAGTGTATCAGGTGTGTTGTTTAGCCTTAAGGGCTGTGACTGTTCGCCACACTGGCTTTGTGAGCTATGTGTTGCACGTGTTTTATTTTGGTGTAGCGGTTGCTTGGGTGTCTGCTTTGGGGGTCTCTGCTGCTTAGGCAGATTTTTATTTAGAGCCTCTGAGTATGTTTTTGTGTGTTTATGTGTTTGGTTTGCTGTCATGGTAGGTCTACGTGAGACTGAAATTGTAGTGAGTGTGGTTTCCTTCTCCTCTTGACTGGTTACGCCAGTACTGAGTTGAGAGAGCTTAGCCTCCAGTTTGGCTATATGGTTGCATCTCTCACATGTGTTGGAATGTGCACATGAGGCAGTTGTAACATTGCCTCAAGATTCCCAGATTCACCAGCTGAACTGGAGAGGAGATTGACAACTGACCTTTGGACATGCTAGAATAGTATTGGGAATTCCTTTATAATTGAAAAAAAGGGCCAATGGGGAACAAGATACTCAAGGGGAGTTTGTGAGGGTGTAGTGCTTTTAATTTTTTAGTGCTGACTTAGTGAGCAAGTGCCAGGTAACTTAAATGCAATGTGTCACAGTTAACTTAAATGCAAAAATGAAAAACAGTAACTTTCTTTCAAGAGAAACAAGGAAATAATTAAAGTAAGCAATGCAGATATCACTAGGGATCCACAGAAGCGCTGAAAAGCCACGTTTTAGGTGGAATTAGCTTTTCAGGGAAATAACAAGCAAACAAACAAGCATACAAACAAAGCTAGATTCAGCAGGCCTAGATCTAGTCTATGCTACAGCAAACAAGGTGTACCAATTTCAGTAAGAAACAGTTCAAATATGCAGGCACTATAAGCCTTTAACCAGAAATTCCCAGCTCAGAAGGGCAGAGTCCAGCCTCTCCTCCCACAAGAGTGCAGACCACGAACCTTCTTAATGTAAAATAACTGGCCTGAAGCCCAAGTGCTTAAACCAGAACTAATACACTTTTAGAATAACAGACACTGAGCCCTCAATCAGCAGTTCCCAACTTAGAAGGATATAAGCTACCTGTCCTGCCACCACAGTGCAGGCCACAAACCTTCCTAATGTAAAACAACTGGTCTGAAGCCCAAGTGCTTAATCCAAAAGACTTAGAATGATAGCTACACTTTAATCAAGTTGCACATGGATGATCTTTGAAGAATCATGCTGTGCCACTAACCTGGAGGTGTGGGTATCCTTGATGAATATGGATACGCCCCCGCGTTTTGTATTTCGGTCCAGGTTCTGTGGCCGAAATGTATGGTATGAGTTGTAGCTTGGTAGTGATGGGGTGCTCTCTGGAGCCTTAAACCAGGTTTCTGTTACTGCACATATTTCAATTTTCTCCATACTGAGGAGTGCCTCAAGTGCATGCATTTTGAGGTTTAGACTTCTGGCATTGAGTAGTATTATCCTCAGTTCTTTGTTACTTGTGCTATTTATGGTGGTGGGTTTGTCTTTTGGGCCTTGCCCAAAAAAGGCACTATGGGGGTGGCAAGAGCCTTGGCCAGTATTCAAAAGCCTAAGGGTGACAGGTGCAAGCCATCTCTAGCGAAGGAGCGTGTCTTGTCGAGCATGTCATCCCAGGCAGATAGACACTGTATCCCCTTTGAATGACACCAGAAACGTAGTCAATTGTTGAAATTGATAATTTTTTCTTTATACTGTAGTATCATTCTTGGTTAGGGCAGGATGCTACTCAGGGTCAGGGTCATGCCAGCCTGGGCTACAAGATCAGGGAGCTCTTCCATGTCTCTTTTCATGTATTCCAGGGAGGTACAGCTCAGGTCATTCACACCAACATGGACAATAACAGAGTCATATTTGTACTTGTTCTGGAGTGACTTGAGTGCTTGTGTTATGTGGCGGATCCTGGCACCCAACAGGCAGCTAACAGTAATCTTCTCCTTATTCAGCCTAGTGAGTGGGACGTCATTGTGCCTGACTATAGAGTAACCTATTACTAGTATGTTGGGTATGTTATTTTGCCTTAAGGGCTGTGATTGCATGGCACACTGGTTTAGTGAAGTATGAGTTTCATGATTTGTGTTGTGGGGTGGAGGTTGCTTGGATGTCTGTTTTGGAGGTCTCTGTTGCTTTAGTAGATTTTTATTTAGAGCATCTGAGTATGTTTTCTTGTATTTATGTGTGTTTTTTGCCGGTGCTGGTTTAATGGGTCTATGTGAGACTGGTGGTGTGATGCAAGTATTTCCCCTTTCCTCTTGACTGTCTGATCCAGCCATGGGTTGAGAGAGCTTAGCCTCCAGTTTGGCTGTATAACTGCATCTCTCACATGTATTAGTGTTTGGTGGTAGGAGGAGAGGGTTGTCTGTGTACATGAGGCAGTTGTAACATTGCTCAAAATGCCTAGATTCACCAGTTGGACTGAAGAGTATGCCTGAAACTGCACTTTGGACATGCCTGGATAGGTACAGTGAACTGTTTTACTGAATGGCTGGTAAGGTTGAATAGAGAGCCTTGTCCTATACAGTATAGGAGGGTCTAGTGCTAGGGTTTATAAGTGCTTGCTATGAGTTTTGAGCAAGTGTCGGGCTGAAAAATGAATGGCTTGAGTGCTTAAGTTGAATGTTTGTCTAGTTCCAAGGGAAAAACTGAAGAGGAGACTTTGTGGAGTTGGGAATAGTTATACCATAGCTAAGGGGTGCTGCCTGATGTGCAAAACTGGGCAAATGCGGTATTTATAGCAGGGAAATTAAAGAGATAGAAATAAGCCTAAAATGGCCAATAAACTACTATTTTCTGGGCTGAAACAACTCCTCCAGGGACAGATAGGCTGCTCAATGTTCCCCTCTCTCACAGGTGAACAGAGAAACTTCCTTCTATCCAAGGAAGGTATGGGCAAACACAGAGATTTGTAACACAGTCCTGAATTCAGCAATTAACCTGAAAACTGGACTATACTAGCTTAGAAAGGCGGGAAACAAGTATTTTTTTTTTTTCAGAAAATAGAGCAGATATAATCAAAAAAACTCTTTAAATGCACAGAAAAGTGTATTTATTGTTATATATCTCAGATCAGAGTTGTAGTCAATGCCACTAGTAATAAAGTAGGAAGAAACACAAATACAGTAAAAGCAGAAGAATGTAATGCAATTTTTTATATTTATATATAAAACAATAGAAAACGAACAACTGATTTAAACAAGTTACCCAATTAACCAGAAAAAAGCTCAAAACTAAGCCCTGCTCCAGCAGTCTTCAATCAGACAAGTTCTAACTGCACACTCCTGCTGCTGGGGTGCAGGGGAACCTTATCCAAAAAAATGATGGCTTGGGTCAGTGCTCAAGTTATACAAACAAAGCTAGATTCAGAAGGCCTGAATCTGGTCTATGCTGCAGCAACAAGGCACACCAATTTGAAAAAGAAACAGTTCAAATAAGCAGGCACAGTTCCCAGTTCTCTATAAAACTTTTTTTCGGCCATCAATAAATTGCTTATTTTGTACTTTTTCTTTATATTTATCTGTGTATCTTCTAAGTTTTTCCACCTGTGCTAGGATTTTTAGTTTGTTATTTGTGATAATGCATGATAGTTCCTGATCTTTTCTAATACTACGCATAGCTTTTATCACTTCTATATTTCTGCGTATTTTTGTTGATCTGTTCCATCTTTTATACACTTCTATAATCTTCTAACAGTGACACTTCTTGTCTTTATTGTTTAAAAGTTTTCTCTGTTTGATACATCCATGATGATATTCAAATTTTCCTCTTCTTTTCCCTCACTACCCTGTCTTCTTGTGGTAGACCTTTATCAGTTATTAATTTAGTTCACAGTAATATATCTTGTTTATTTCCATTATATTGCATGGATCTCTATGGACAGTCGTAATTACTGTGTTCATTTATTTTTTCAAACTTCTGACTTTTTGTGTTTTATTGACATTCTGCAGTCTATTTCTTTCATTTATCTTAATATCTCTATCTGTATTAAATCAAGCAACTCTTCTCTTATCTCATTTTCTTCTAAACTAAGGGCACTTTTTTTCCATTTCCTGCAGGCATTCTATAGAAAGTTCTATAGCATCTTTCTTTGCACATTCTCTTCAATTTCATCCTGTGCCATCCATTGCTCTTTCATATGGGAACTCACAGGCCTTTCACTCTTCACCATTGACTGTGTCAAGAGTTTCTACAGTTTCCTGTTCCTTCCCTTGCTGTCCAGCTTCAAGTGAACATTTATACTAGTTTCCTGTGGATGGCTCGAAAATCTCTTCACATGGCACCTGACCAATTGATTCCCATTCCACTGGTGTCTCCTTAATTTGGATGTCAATTGCTTTATCCTGTTGTGCTGCTTTTTGAATTCAATTTTCTACACTGAATTATTCACTTTGAAGGTACTCCATAACCCCAGTTTCTATTTATTTAACTTCCCCATTATTAATCTTCTTTTCTGCTTTTCCTCTTTGTCTTATTTTTTGTATTGTAAAATTTTCCATGTCCGTATTCCTTTGACTGCATTTCTCTTTAAACATCTTTGGTGCTGCCCTTTTTGCATTAATTAGTTTTGCTTTCTCCTTTGCATAGATATTCTTCTTCTTCTTCTTCTTCTACTTCTTTCAGCTTTATTACACCATATTAAATCTCTTTTTCTTTCCCATGTCCATGTTTCTTCTTCAGATGTCTCCTGATGTTCCAGTTTCTCTTTACTTTGAGGACTTGTTCTATCATGCTGTGATCTAACCTGTATTAGACCTTTTACACCAAATCCTCACTTTGCAGGTACTCTATAACTTCAACTTCTGCTTTTTAACTTCTACTTTACTAATCTTCTTCTCTATATTCCTTCTTTGTGATATTATTTTTTATTTTTAAATTTTCCATATCTGGATCCCTTTGCCTGTATTTCTCTTTGAATATCTTTGGGGCTGCCTTCTTTATATTGATTAATTTGGCTTTTGCCGTTGGATAAATATTGCACCATATCAAATATCTCTTTCTTTCCCATGTCCATATTTCCCATATTTCCCATATTTCTTTTTTATATTTTTCAGAAATCTCTAGGTTTTATTGTTTATATTAACATATGTACTCAGATGCTTTTTTTCCCAAACAGATCAAAGTTTATTGGTCTATATTTCACAAATCTGTTGTATTAATGAGCACAATTTTTCATTTGAGGCTTCTGACAGTTTTTCTTGTGAAAGTATTTTTCTTTTTACTAATTTCCCTCTTAATCTTTTTGTATATCTTGTGTCTGGAAATTCTGTGCTTTTTGCATAATAGTAATAATACATGGCTCTTCTTTGACCTTCCAGATTTTGTGATTGTTATGGACTGCTACTTCCTTCTACAATTGCTACTTCCTTCTACAATGGGGGGGGGGGGCATCCTCCCCCAGGCCTGGCCTGGCCCCATTGTAGGAATGTTTCCATATTTTTAGAATTCTACACTGTCATTTTTTCCACTCTTGGCACCAGTGCACCTACCAGGATTGGACACTTTTCTATCCCTGATCTTGTACACCCAGCTATTTTTTTAATGTTTTACCTACTTTTGTCCATGATGTATGTTATATAAATACAGTCTATATATCAATGTCATCTTGGTGAGATTTTGTAAAAAACAGGGCCCACCTCGTGAAGGTACTAACCAATACTTGAGGATGAATTAAATTTTAGCAGTACTACTCTCCTTTGCTTGCTGGCATATCATCTCTCAATTCAGACACTTAGATCTCAAGGAACTTTGTTCCTAGATGTCAGTGCTGTTTTTAGTATTAATTTAAGCCTTCTAAAATATTCCTTATTGAGTTTCTGTTGTCGACTGTAAAAATGCCTCTATGGCAACTCAGAGTGCTACCTACTGAATTAATGAGTTCTCTCACAATATGGTTGTCCCATTTTTGTCACACCAACATGGGGCTAATAAAGTTTTGATGATGCTAATGAGGTGATTTAGCATAATTATCTCTGAATGCTGCTATAAGAAGATGCCTTATCAGCCACTGATACTGTGCTTGTCCCTATACCTTCCCATGTTAAGAGTTTGTGTGCAGACTATGTTCATCTACAGGCAATGCAAAGCTCATAGCACCATTTGTCCACACTACTGATACTTTCTATTATGAATGCTTGCTGCCCAGTGATACACATCATGCGGCATCTATAATGTTCAGATACAGGTATGTTGACACAGTTTTCCTCCTTGTTTTTACTTCTTGAATAGACATGGACACTTCAGGTACTTGTTTCAGCAAGAATCTTGCCTGGTCTAGCAAAGATGTAAAATGTTTCGCTTTGTGTGCACATGCATTATAGGAGGTGCATGCTGTGGCAATATTATGGCATCGTATACAAGACTGAGGCTTAGATCCAGGTTGCCAGGTCAGTAGGTAATGGCTTAACCTGCTCTGATCAGCAGGGCTGACATAGATATCATGACCTGCAGCAGTGCAACCCCCAGCCTGGTTCAACAGTAGGTAGCAAAGGCTAGGCAGAGACTGACAGTCCTCTACAGTGAAGACTGTGTCTATGGTTTGAGCTGCATTTTCTGACTACTCTCTTTTCTGCATTTGACTTCTGTTGGCAGGACAAACTGTACTGATTACTGCTGGTTTTACATTTTACAGAAGCAGAGTACATTGTCTTGAGCTGGTAAGACTTCTTAAGGAGAAGTCACAGGCTCTCCAGGTGACAGTGGAAATAGTATGTAGATATCCATCACTTAAATTTGAAATCTAGATGATTAAAACACACACACATGTAGACAGACAGATAGATACATAGACAGATATAAGAATATGCTGTATTTTATGTCCCATGGTGCAGGAGGATAAAGTCCCTACTGCATCCCTGGTGACCTGGGCCCACTTAGAGCCATGAGCACTGTGAAGAACAGATGGTGTGGAGTATTTGAGATAATGACTAATACATGCTTGACTATCATTTTAAAGCATTACAAGATAACAAAATTTACTGATTTTAGATGACAATGTTAGCAATTACTCAACCAATCACACATCAATTCTGATTAATCAATAGAGGACTAGATATTGTTTAAAGAATTAAAAAATAAAGTTAATATTGTGATAATACAGGCAGATAAAAGTGGAAATATTGTTGAAATTAATGTGTATGCAGTGATATTTCAGCATATATAATGTCTTCTTTACTAAATTAAACAAATTAAAAAAAGAAATCTTAGGAATCCCAAGTGACCAGTTAGAGCTACTTGGTCGGTTCGTGTATGGACAGAAATAAGACGTTATTAAAGAAAACTAAAAAAGAACAGCCATTGCTTCCAGACCCAAGGTTACTTTTATTGTGTGTCCAAGCTCTATAAATCTCTTATGTCCCTTTATGGAAAGCCAGATATTTCCCAAATTAAGTAATAGCTTGAAAAACTGAATATAACAATTTATCATAACCTTCAAAGCCTGGTATGCTTATTATTAGGGACTCATTGCATGTTCTGGAACATTTGGTGGATACTCTGAAGTGCATACACTTTTATATATTAAAACTGAAAACAATACCCTGACATTCAGTTAGTAATTAACTTGGTTTACATTTGAGACAATAGTTTTACCTAAAGTAACACGTTAGAGAATTTTTGTTGAGGGTTTTAGAATTTAGCTTCACAAGAAACTTTTCTGAGTTTTATCTAAAATATCACCAATTAAGTGGTACTGTGAGGGGACCAGCATTCTCCCACAGTTATGTCATTTTGGTAATGTTTTTTTTTTTCAGAATCAAAACATTTCTATCCTTATCCTTTCTTTAATAAGCCAAAGCTAAATAAGCAATTTATTGATGGCATTCTATTTGTGTTTGAGCCAAAGGTATTGCTATTAATGATTTTTGTACAAGATATGAATGTGTCCAGACATGAATATAATGCTATGGCCAGCAATTTAAGGATTTTATTTACAGGACAGAGTTACATCTTATGGATGGAAAGATTAACCCCTGGATTCTCAAAAGCTTGCATGGAGTGCAAGATGAGTACAGAAGCTCACGTAGGCAATATGTCTGCCGTGCGATCTAGGAACAGCCGGCAGGGGCGTGCACGAGAGCTCCAGCACTAATCCTGCATGGACTAAGCCCTGGTATGCAAATTACCTCATTTGCAGGAGAAATCCATGCGAATGAGGTGATTTTGCAATCCAGGAAGCTTGCAATAGTCTGTTTAAGACTAGTGCAATCTGCAGAAATGTACTGTTAGTAACCGAGTACATTTCTGCTAACTACAAAACGGAGCTATGGCAGCTCCAAATAAAGGCTGCATATTATTGAGGAAACATGCCAATGGCCAAGTAGAAGGCCATTGGCATTGCAAACTGTTTTAAAAAAAAAGTTTTTGTTTTTTTTTGTGCCGATCTCGGCTGTTTAAGCTTAGGGCAGCGGCGCACAAACGGGATCGGAGGGAATATAAAAAAAATAAACTTATAATGAGCATTCTAACTAAAAGCAGTATTCTGCCATGCATGCCAATGGCAGGCTTAAGACAACCAGGCCAGTGAGTAATGGTTGCTAAGGGGGGAGGCTCAGTGTGGGACATGTAACCATGCATTAGCAGGCAATCCTATGCAAATGAGGGGAAAGATAGTGAATCCTAGATTTCCCCAGGGTGTGAGGCAGGTCCCAAGAGTGTAAGAATATAAATATCTGGGTGCAAGACTAGGATACTGGTGACATCATGGGGGGTGTCAGGCATACCGTAAGTGTATTGCAGCCCTGTGGCTTAGGACTGCTCCTAGCTTAGTGCAGCTAAGCTAAAGGTGTGTCCAAACTGCCTAGCGCTCTTTAAAAAGTGTAAGCGGGTATGAGTGCCGCGCACCAGGTTTACAGGAAGAAAAAGGAAGTTAAACCAGGAAGAAGCAGTTTTGTGCACATTTGAGCACTCCGTTTGTGTAGTGTGCACACAGGCTTAAACAGGGAGGCAATGGGAAGAGGAAAATAGAGTAGGAAGGTAATCAAGGAGAACTAGCTTAGCTGACAGGTGAAATGCATCAGAAACAGCCAATTACACAGGCAGCAGCCCAGCCCAGCACACCACTATAAACTATGCAAACACCTTTCCCCCTTGTTTTTCCCCAAAACCTCTACACCACTGGTATATACAGATGAGTACATTTCACAAAACATAAGCAAGAGAAAAAATGTTAGGGGCTGCCTTTGCTATAATAAACCAGCATGTGCAAGAGGCTGAGGGTGGTGAGGATGTGAATACTGCTGAGCAACCCACAGTGAGGAGACGGAGAAGTGTGTACAGACCCAGGGCAACCTACCAAGGGCTACATGAGCTAGAAATAGTGGAACACTATAGGGTGGACAGGGACCTCCTACAGCAAATTGTTGAGCTGTGCCGGCCACGCCTCACACACAGAACTAACAGAGGGGAACCCATCCCAGTGGATACCAAGGTATGTGTAGGCCTAAGGATACTAGCTACAGGTATCTTCCAAAGGCCAACTGGGATATGATGGGGATTTCACAGGTATCAGCATCCAGGGTACTCCACCATTTCCTGGATGCCATATCAGCACATGTTGGTGAGCATGTATATTTCCACATTACCTGTGAGGCGTTGGCCAGCAATATGCGTCTCTTCCACCAAATAGCAGAATATCCTGAGGTAGTGGGTGCAATAAACTAAATGCACATATGCATTAAAGTACCATCAGGTGAGCGTGGTAGGGTCTTCATCAACCACAAGGGCCTCTCCTCCATCAACTGCCAGGTTGTGTGCGATGCCCAGGGCATAATAATGAATATGTGTGCTGACTGTCCTGGAAGCTACCATAATTCCCACATCTGGCATCTGATGCAGCTGTACCAGACATTTGCCAATGGGGACATCCACACGGTCATCTAGTGGGGTATGTTGGCTATGCACTGGAGCCATGGCTGATGACACCCATCAGAAATGCACACACACCTGAACAAGAACTCCATAATGAAGCACACGCACAAACCTGAATCATAATAGAACATGTGTTTGGGATGCTCAAGTCACAGTTCCGGTGTCTGGACACATCCTGTGGAGCCTTGCAGTACTCACCAACTACATGTACCCAAATTGTCCTAGTATATGCCATGCTACACAATATGTGGAAACAGCTGCAGCAGGAACAGCATGGGGCAGGGCCACACAACCCCCCACCAGTGCCAAGGCCTGCACAGGTGCAGATTGACTCAGAGGAGGAACAACCTGAGCCTGCCCCAGTAGGCAGAAGGAGGAGTGCCCAGTATGCCCTGGCCTTGGCAAAGAGGCAACACATAGCACATGCACTGACACAGTAGGGACCCAGGGAATGACTACTTGCACATACAATAAAAGGGATGCCAAACATGACACTACTTATGCTCAACCATGTATAGGGAGTGTACTATGTGCATCCAACATAGGCAGCCCTACAGCACCACCCTCAATACTTGTAAACCCACAAGGTAAGTGACTCACACATGTCACTTGGGGGGGGGGCACATACCCAACAACAGTCACAGCCAGCAGGATAGGTGTAGACAAACACAAACAAATGCTGTACTATGGCCTCTGAATGAGCCCTATGGGTAACCCCTCCCCCAGGCCCACACAGACAGACTACAGCAGGCCAGGCAGTTGGATGTAAGTTGTGAAGGCTAGGAAGTCAGAAATTAATATGTAGGTAGTTAAAGCTAAGATCTGTAATACACTTGTATGCCTCTAGCCAGCACAATAGGTAAGACTACAGACTGAAATGGTGTACCCAACATACCAGTACAGTCCTAGCAAATACGTAAACGTGTCAGGTGTGCCCCACCATCCTACGGACACTTATAGTAACAGTCAGGTGGGGGGGCACACCTGACTGTTACTATAAGTGTACGTAGGATGGAGTGCCCCACCATCCTACGTACACTTATAGTAACAGTCAGGTGTGCCCCACCCACCCCTGTGTAGAAATGTAGAAACAGTCAGGTGTCCCTCCCCCGCTATGCAGAAGTCTAGCAGCAGTCAATGCCAAATGACTGATGTATACCCTGAAGACACAGCATGCTACCTGTCGGTGTACAACCAAAGGTCAGCACTGCAGTACAAATTATCTGGACTTGATCCACACATGTAATATAGATGGCCATACTGGGCATGCTTACACACTTAAACACATGAAGGCCATGTCATCAAACACCAGTGGACCAGACATATCTGACAGTTGCAGTTCTTAGTGCAGACACATGTCAGTATGCATCACTCCTGCCATGCACACACAGTGGATAGGAATACATACATATATGTAAGGACAACACACTATAATAAGCCAAAGGAAGACGGACATAGATGCGTGGAAGAGGGTGACCGTGACAAGGAGCCATCTGGGCCTGTCCCACCCAGCACATAGCCAAAGGGCCCCAAACACATGAGGTGCAGGTGTCACTCACTGCAGATACTAGCCACCAGTATACGTCAGCATGACAGTGTGTTGCACATGCCAGCTGTGCAACATGACTGTACAAGGAAGTAGTCACCTAGTAGATGTATACACGTACCTGTGGCATATGACCCCATGTGTGCCTGCATGCAGCATGTCAACCCCTACATAAATGGGTTACAGCCCATGCACACACCTCCCTCCCCATAGCAGTATAATGACAAGCCTGCTGAGGTCATCCAATGTGAAATACACCTTTGGGGAGCTGTAGCTCAGTAATCCCCATGACGCATCACATAACTGAGTACTGCTGTAGTGATGGCTACTTAGGTAGTACTTCTAACCCCAGACTTGGCAACTGTGTGAGTGTGTGCTTGTGTGCGTGTCTCTTTATCTCTGACTGTGTAGAGACCAATACTTTTTAGGCCACTCACACCCTGTAGAATTCATATACTCAACTTGGCAAGGCTGCTCATGTCACTCACCTAGAAATACACCTCTGAGGAAATCATAACCCAGTAATCTCCGTAGTGAATCCTGTAACTGTGTACTGCTGTAGTGTGGTAAAGTAGTTAGATCGGTATTCTAACCCCAGACCTAGAAAATGTGAATCTGTGTGTGTGTGTCTGACTAAGTAAAGAGCAATGCTTTTTAGGCCACTCACACCCTGTACAATTCATATACTCAACTTTGGCAAGGCTGCTGATGTCACTCACCTAGAAATACATCTCTGGGGAAATCATAGCCCAATACTCTCTGTTGCATGTCCTGTAACTGCTGTAGGGTAATAAAGTAGTTAGATAGGTATTTTAATCTCAGACCTGGCAATTGTGTGTGTGTCTGACTGAGTAGAGAGCAATGTGTTTTAGGCCACTCACACCCCGTACAATTCATATACTCAACTGTGACAAGGCTGCTGATGTCACTCACCTAGAAATACACCTCTTTGAAAGTCATAGCCCAGTAATCTCTGTAGTGGGTCCTGTAGCTGTGTACTGCTGTAGTGTGATTTAGAACTGTGGTAGGGTTCCATCACCACCCATGGCAGTTCTGGATGTTTTGTGTGTGTTTCAATGTCTGTGTATGGAGCAATGCATTATAGGCTACTCACTCACATTATATTTCAAATGCTCTACTTTACCAATTCTGCTGATGTCATTCATTGTGAAATACAACTTTGGAGAGAAAGCTCTTTAGTAATCCCTGTGGTGTGACCTATAACTGCTCTATGCTGTAGTGTGCTATAGGCCTTGGTCAGGGGTTCTATACCCACACATGACAGTTGTGGATGTTCTGTGTGTATCTCACTGTCTGTGCAGGGAACAATGCATTTTAGGCTAGTCACTCACAATACAATTGAAATGCCCTACTTTGGTAATCCTGCTGATTTCAGTCACTGTGAAATAAACCTTTGGGGAAGAAGTACTCCAGTAATGTCCATGGTGTGTACTATAACTGCATAGTGCTGTAGTGTAATAAACTAGTTAGGTAGGGGTTCTACTCCCAGACATGGCAGGTGTGAGTTTGTGTGTATAACTCATATCCTGTGTAGAGGGAAGTGTGTGACACCTGTGGGCAATGTGGAGGGGGTTTTGCTTATTACTTTTATAGTGGCCCTACTATATATCACAATGTCAACCATACAGGGATAACAGATGTAAATTATCTGGGAGGCTGGGGTGCAAAGCCATACCCATACATGTGACATCAAGGCCAGCCAATCCAAATTAGCAACCCCACTTTTACCCAGAGCACACACTCAACCCATGTGTCATACGCACAAACATGCCTAGGCAACAGCCAATATGTGGGTAGTACACTGCATATTGACCACTGATAGTAACTATGCAGTTATAGCAGTGGCCTAAAAAGGGCATGTCACCCTGCCCATCTGTCCAATATGCACGTACATGCAGACAGTGCACCTCCACCATGTTCCCCAATGGACACCTGCACCACCTGTGGTGCCTTTACATGTGACTCACAATGGACATACCATGCCTGACAACATGCCCTGTATGGACAGATGACACTGACATCAGGGAATGTTATTGACATGCTATAAATGTAGGTGAATGGTAAACCTGATGCCCATTACCAATTCCTGACACAGGTGGGTAAGGCTGGCACATCTGATGATAATCTGTGTTCACAACCTGGGCCAGACACCCCAGGTACAGTAGCACATGTCACTGTACATACATGTGGGAGGTGTGCACATCCCAGACACCATCCATGTCATGGATTAAGGAGCCCATACATGGCATGTGGTGTACAGCATTGGCCACAACAGTCACCCAGGTGACTAGATGGGGGATGCAATACTCACCTGTGTGGGCATATGCAGTAACTACAGGCCTGAGCCACAATGCAGACCATTGTCATGTGGCCTGATACCAAGTTATACCTATTGCCTACCCTTGTACAGCCTGCTGACACAGTTGACCATCACACACCCGTGTAGACATGCACCCATGCATGTCAGAATTGGCACCCTGTGTGTTCGTGTGTGTGTGTTGTATGGTGCGTATGTCCACATCCACACTCACTACAACCCCCCAGGGCATACTGAAACATGCTGTCTGATGTCTGACATCTCCTCATACTCTTTGCTCATACGGTCTCCGTATGACCCATGTGGTGCATGTGATACCTGCACATTGATGTGCTGTGGTAGTCCCACTAATGATGAGTTACACTCCTGGTCCTACCAAGTGTGTCAATGTGTGCGCATCCCTGTGTGAGTGTGCCTGTGTTGACCCTGGCACCTGTTCATGCAGACAGGCACATGTACGACACCTACCATATATCTACTGTATCCCTGTTGCAGATGTCACTCATCCTCACATATATGTTCTGAGTGCTCCACATCAATTATCCCATGTAGTGCATCCAATAACTGCATCAAACTGCGATAGCACTACATAGTTTTGGGGGGTTTGATACCCTGTGCTGGTCAGTGTGTGACACAAACATGCTTAAGTTTTACTCTCCCACCCCTCTCTGACATGTCTCTCCCTCTGTCAGCCTCCCCCACTCCCTCTCTGGTGGAGGTGGAGACCCAAACCTGCCTTGCTTAGGCATCAGCATGTGTATTTTACGTGATGCTCAAGATCAGCTGATGGCCTCTGCACGAATTGCAGCCCTCCCCTAGCTGATTGCAGGTGGAACAACTGTGGTAACAATCCCATAGCCAATTGCATGGAAACACACTCCAATACCTAGGAACATCATGGTGGGGTTGGCCCTTTGCAGTCACTGTGAGCAGGAACTAGATCTGATGTTTGGCAAACAGCATCTCAGTTGAATTGGGGATTTACCTCTGACAACATACACTGTGGAAAGAGGGCAACAAACAGGAGGGGGATTTGCCTGACCTGACTACAGACTTTAAGTGCTGCTATACTGCATTTGGAGTAATGTTGGTTTAACAGTGTTTGTCTGGATATGCCTGTCGTACATGTCGCAATACCTCCCATGTCAGTTCCATTTATCTGAGAAACCTCCACTTGCAGGCTCACCTGATGACTGGCCAGTGTTGTGCCTATGGTTTCATGTGTTAGCCACAGTGCATCAATCTGTGGAATGCAGAAGGTAGTGTGAGGATTGCAGTCTGTAGATGGTGAAGGCTGTGACAGTTATTGACTTCATATCTCTCAGAGGACATATGTTGCAACAAACCCCATTACAATGGAAAATATATGAGGTTATCACAGCAACATGTCTATAATGGCCCTGTGTATATGCTGTCAGCCACACCTGTGTCAACCTTTGTACATATGGCGTGCGTGACGTGGTGCATATGTGCTATACACCATAAATACTGTCATCATATCTGATAACAAGCCAGTGATATATCAGATTGCTACACGTCATGTAAAGTAGGGGTTATATGTCATGACATAAGCTGGACATTCTGTGGATGTTTGAGCGGTACTGAGGTCTGTGTAGTCATGGTGAATGTTAGCAGTGTGTATATTGTTAATATGTACTTCAGCCTGTGTACAGATTGTGGTAGATGTCTTTGTTCTATCTCCCCTTCTATCAGATGTTACATGCTGCCCCAATGTATGGTACTGTTTTGCCGTATATGTTTGTAGGGCCATACACACACATATCCCATACCACCGACAACCATCAGACCAAACTGTGTAGCAGCCCAATATATGTAGGGTCATTCTGTGAGTGGCACATATGAGGATGGTGTAGAATAGATAGTCCATATACGGTAATATTATGCTAGCTTACCATATGTGACTGTGGCTGTGTTCACATTGGTTCTGGTTGTGCACTGTCACACAGGTGTATCTTACCCTATGCTGTGACATGGCTGTTGAGCCTACTATATATGCAGGTACATGTGCATTCCCCAATACGAGATGTAGGCCAGTGTTGGGCCAGTCTGCCTGTAGCCTGCAGAGTGCATTGTTACATGCCTAGCAGCTTAGTGTACTTAACCAGTGGGATGTTATGTGCAGATACTTGCCAGATGTACTGCTGCTGGGCCTCCCTTAAATGTCACATATGTCAGACAGAGCAGTGGGATGCTGTACAGATGTATGTCAATATCTAGTGGGTAGTATCTAGTGCCAAATGTATACCAGTCGTTATGTGTTTTACCCATCTACATGGCTGTCTACATCCATATTGTCAGGCCTGGTACACATGTGGTGCAGTAAGGGATTATGTGTATACCTCTGTACTGTACAGGGTGTGTCCAAAGTTCCACATATAGTAGCCAGTATCTCTGCTGCTCTCCACAGGGCATTACATGCTAGTGGCAGTACTTTACAATGATTTCCTTAGGATGTCTGTGAGTAGCCAATGGCACACATGTTATAAGCAGATGTCATCATTCACACACACCATGTCTGTAAAGACAATCCCAATGACAGTATCAACAGTGTAGTAATATACCAGCTATACCTACCTGTCATCCCCTTGCAATACGACTTTGGGACTGTAGGGGCTGGGGAATGGCTAGACTCCATGTCCAGGAAATATGGTGGAAATATATGTACATATACTTATCCAGATAGCTATGTATCTATATATATATATATATATATATATATATATATATATATATATATATATATAATTACACATGTGACTACGTTCAATTACCACTGTCATGGCAACCACCCACTAAAAATCCTTACAGCATGTGGACGTGGTCTCTTTACAGTTCCTCTGTGATGGACATCCTTCCTGTGTGTGGACATCAGTGATACAGACAACAGGTAGCAATACCTCTTACAGGAGAATCTGCACACTCAGAGTGGCCTCATATATGTAGTAGGATCAGGAACTACAAACAGACTGTGGGTAGAGTTGTGTTATGCTTTGCATAGTACTGGTGTTACAGGGTGTGTGTGTGTGTACAAACTAGTGTACCTTGGAATGCAGTTTGTCTGCATAGCTCACTACTGTGGGCCTAACCTCTTGCTGGAAAGAGGTATGCCTATCATATGTTGTCCGTCCACCACACAGGTCCTGTGTCGGATTTTACACTGGCAGTGTGCATGTTGCATGCTATCAGTACATGGCTACATCCATGTCTATTTCTAACCTCAATTCCCTGACTAAGGGTGTGTTGCAGACTATCCTGTAACACCAGCACCTTGCTTAGTGTATGGCAACAGTGTTCTACATATGTGCCTGTGTTCCAGCCTCTGTCCTCCATCTACATACCAAGCTTTGCGCATATGTCATGCTGCTGCGGGTTGTTCTGTAGTGGGCTGTGAGTATATCACACTGTCATTGCTGCCATTAGTCCACCGCTGTTGTATCCCCCACACATACAGTGGGGCTGGGGCCATATATGTGTGGGCATCACATAGACAACACATGTGTGCCCTTATGCACTGCAGAGGCCAGTGTATGCAACAGTAGTATACGGGCCAGTATTACTGAGTCTAGGTGGGGAGCACCATAAATGACCTAGGCTGTTACAAAATGTGGGGGCATCAGGGGTGAGCTGCCTCAAGCTATCTGGATGTACAGTACCGTATACTCCACCTATATTGACATTACATGACTTGGGGTACTGCGGGCCTACTGCCTCCTGCCATACAGACTGTTTTGTGCATTATGTCTTGTTATGTACTGGGTACAACCCATTTGATCACAAAATGTTTTTACCTCCTACAGAGTTTGTACAGAGTGTAGAAAGAGGCTGCTGAACTACACACTTGCAGTACATACTGTTGATTGTGTGGCACCTTGTGGCCCAGTCTGTCTGCAGTATTGTACACTCTGAAGAGCTTGTCCTGGACAGCAACAGTTGTGAACCTTTCCAGACTACTGTATTAGTGTAACTGTTTTACAGTTGCAATACTCCATTTATATGGTTGTCAGTATCTGAACAGCTATATGACATGGTATATAGAAATGTTATAATACAGAATTAAAGGATTCCCATTTCTGCAAACCTGTGTGTGGTGTCCTTCCTATGACCTTTCTATGGGTATATGTTGCAGGCAACGATTGACATTAGTATGTGTCGCCCATACAGTGTCCAGCTGCTCAGTTGTTAACTGTAGGCATAGTGGCTGTTCCATATTGTGTGCACCTCCTACATATGTATCTTACTGTACATATATCTGCATGTGTATGTGTAGTCACATGCACATATATATATATATATATATATATATATATATATATATATATATATATATACATATATATATATGTAGATATATATATATTTATATATATATATATATATATATATATATATATATATATATATATATATATGTAGATATGTATCTGCATATCTGTGTCTGTGTATGTGTATCCTGGGGATGTTGATGGCTTCCACATATTACATGTCCTATGGGAGGCAGACTGTACTTGGTAGTGTATTGCAGGGTGCATGTGTTTGGCTGTAGGGGGATGCCTATTCATGCAAGACATATAGTGTGGGGGCCTCTCAACCCCATTAATGGTGTATGTGGACATAGGTGCATTTGTTAATCTGCAATTGCTATCTACAGATGTATGTCCATATATACCTATATAGATATATTTATCTGCTAACAGATATATAACTATATGTGCATAGATAGTGATATATATGTATATAGAGTTAGGAAAACAATATATATATCTACACAAATATGGATATGTTGTATCTGCTATGGTTACAATATACAGACATTTAGATGTTGGTATACATTCTCTGTACTGTTGCATGGCAGGACTGGCTGATATGTTTCTGAAACATTGTCTGTATATCTGTCATGTCTTAGTGGTACATTACTTTGTCTAGGGTATATAGGGTCCTTGGTTTGAGCCTTGCTAGAGCTGTTTATTTTGTTGCTGGGCAGAACATGGCCTGTTGGATACAGAGTGATTAAGGAACTTTAAAATAGTTGTAAGCAGGTCTGCGTGGGTTTGCACGGAGCTAAGCGCTGCCTACACAGATTAAGCAATTTAGAAGCTAAGTGCATGAAAATGTAACCGGAGGTTAGCAGTGCTTATTGTCACGCAAACCACTAGGAATGCATATATGTCAGCATATATATGGCTCACCTTTCAAAGGGGGAAATCCATGTGTCCGAAAGCTGGAAGGCCAAAAGTATGTTCTCAACATTGCACAATCTTGCAATATATGCATCAAATGTGCAATGAGCGAATGTCACTATGCATTCGCTCATTTTAGATTAGGCAATTTGGGTGTGGATGGTACTATAATGAGGATGGGGAATATTTGCTTATCCCCACTGTAGTGCAAACTAGGAGTTAGTATATCACAGTAGGGGGTTGTGGGGGGCCCAGCCCCCCAGATGGGGGTGTAGATGGGCATGCTCCCCTGCATTACGATATGGATTCCAACTTGCAGTTCGAGAGTCAGTAAAGGTGCCTTTAGAACTGCTGCGTTTTGAACTGTGGTCCAGTAAGAAATGACGGATATATCCTTTCACTTTCCAGAAAGGGCCGTTTGAAGAAGTGATTGTCTCCTTTTCAAAGGTGAACTTATATACATCAATATAGGCATATATGGACATACATCTGTAGATGGAACTGGGAACGTAACCACAACATATAATTCCGCAAGCATCATTGATGGGTTTCAGAGACCCAAACAACATGCATCTGGCATAGATAGGTATTCTCCCCCCCAGCCAAACACGTCTGGCCCACAATACAGTACCAACCTTAGCAGATCCCATAACCAGGACCCTACACAACAAGGGCAGTACATGTTAATAGTACTCCATCCCATCTGTAGGATGTCAGGCTGGCATTACTATCATGCAGTACAGTCAAGTGATGTGTCATACTTGGGGGAACCCCCTGGCCAGGTGTAGTAAGTAGCTGGGATCCCTCATAAGATCCAATAGGCCTACACCTGACAATGGATTCACCAATGTTGGCAAGGACTACCACAAATCCACCATGTCAGCTGGAAACTACCACCCAGTAGCCTGATGACCATGGTCTGCAGAGACATGGAACATATCTACAATGAACCCTTGGCCAGTGTCACTGGTAATCATAACACATGGGACCCCACCAATGTAGGAATTGTCAAAGGCAGAGAATACAACCTGAACCTGGTATACCTCCTTTACCCAATCATGACAGGTTTAGATGAGGGTTAAGAGGTGCACAATGCCTATGTAGATCATAGCAGGCTTTTGTACACCATCCCACATGTAGGAATGTGTGTAGTTGTTAAGGGATTTACCTCCTTTCACAGAATATGTTTCCACCAGGACTGCTTGACAAATGCCAGCATTCCACATGTGCCATCCCGTGGACATAC
The DNA here is from genome assembly GCF_019279795.1 of Protopterus annectens. Classification (NCBI taxonomy): domain Eukaryota; kingdom Metazoa; phylum Chordata; order Ceratodontiformes; family Protopteridae; genus Protopterus; species Protopterus annectens. Next base: position 330,412,843 of record NC_056733.1, read on the forward strand.
AGTCCTTCACAGGTCATAGATGTGTTAATGCCCTCCTCCACACTGTAGAGGTGTGCAACACTACTGGGGTTGCTATAACTCACTGGGTGTGGCTGTTGTGGAGACATCCGCCATTATTGCAGTTACTGTTGTGTCTATCCCCCCACATAGTTATCTGTAATACTGCACAGTGTATGTAATGAAGTTGTTAGTTGTTCTTTACACCATTCACAGTAGTTGAGCACCTCACACCCTCCTAAGGGTAGGGATATGCCACCGGCACTGGCACACACATGTTACTTAGGTGAGGATCACAGTAGAGTGAGTAGAGGGACATACACCCTGCTGTTTGCATGTTCAATGTCATCCACATTGCAGACTGCATATATAGCAATGTGTGGTTGTGCCTGTCCTGTCTTGGTGGGATTATATGTGCAACAAATGTGTTACCTGCACAGGGACATACCTCCATGTGTACAGTCTTGTACCTGTTCTGCATCCAAACCAAAGGATCTGTAGGTTGAACCCAGCCATGGCATGTGTATTACCCACTACACTTACTGGTGTGCACTGTAGAAGGCCTGCTGACACCACTACACCCATCAGCCATGTGGCACATGGACAAACACAACACAATCAGAATAGATAATGGTGACAACAATACAACATTGTTAATTACAGCTATGATGCATCATGGCTGCACAGCTTCACCTTCAAAGATATTAGCATTTCACTTTACTGCTGACAACATGCTACACATCATTCCATTGCTACACTGTTGTACAGTCACCGTGTTCATCAGCACCATGTTAGCCTGTCCCTGAATCAATGTTACAGATGTCAGGGAGTGGCACAGGTATCATCATATGCACAGGGCATGCTGTTGGTTTGTCAGAGGCAAAGGCAGAGCCATACAATTGACAACATGTGTGTGTGTGTGTGTGTGTGTGTGTGTGTGTGTGTGTGTGTGTGTGTGTGTGTGTGTGTGTGTGTGTGTGTATGTGTGTGTGTGTGTGAGGGGGCTGAATACTGTTATGGACCACTGGTGATGTTGTGTGTGCAGGTATGTGGTTGCCCTAGGTTTGTTGTTTATGTGTGTGTGTCTGCATGCACACAGTTCCTCCATGTGGCTGCCCTATACAGGGAATTGTGAGACAGCTGCCGACTGTACCTGGCAGTGTTTGCAGTTCACCATCTCCGGCCATGGACATGGGACCTGTGCCTGGCAGGGGTGCTACAGACAGTATCAGGTACAAAGCCAGATCGAGTGCTTTCCCCCGAGTTTGACAGATGTCCACTGTATCCAGATCCCTCCTGGGACTGACCAGGGCCATGTGCACGTTGTCTGCTATGACGGTCTGTGGACAGCACCCCCCACAGTGCTGGGGATGGTACTGCCACTACGGGAGTGGCTGTGACTGGTGGGACGTCCACGATGAACTCCAGCTGCTGGTGTTGCTGGCATACATCCACATGGCTGCTGCAACCGTACAGCCCTGCCCTGACACATGGACATGACATTGTGTATGAGATCCAATGTCTCACCCCACCATCTATCCACGACCTTGGTGCAATTACGAATGGCACGTGCTAGGTCATGGATGCTGTCAGTTACAGAGGTGTGATGAGCCCTCTTCACCCTTAGACCCTGCCTGGTGTACTGATCCATTCATGCTTGTGCCTTCATGACAGTCTGGAACATGTGGGTGGTTGAAATAAATGTGGCACGTCTGCCAGGGGCATGATGACCAGCAGTGCTCTAATGAGCACCCCTGAACATCTGCTTATGTGATACCCCACCAGACATCTGGCTATGGCTTCTGTGTCCTGACACACATGCCATAGATGCCACACTGTCCTGGCCAATGCCAACCATAGACTGTCCCTCAGCTAAGGCCAACAGTGATGAGGTATGTAGAGACAGTGTAACTGTGTGTGTGGATGGAGTGGATACGTGTGGGTTGTCAATTGGTGGCCCAGCAGCAGCCCCTGATGGCCCTTCCTGTGCCTCAACACACCTATCCCCATGGTCACTGTCTGTATCAGTGACATCAGATTCCCTGCAGTGGGGACCCAGCCCCACCTCACCACCTGTGAGGGGGAAACAGGGAACAGACTGTAAGACCTGTACATCACCATTAAACAGTACATACACACATGCACACAAACACACACAAACACACACACAGACATACACACATGCAGTCGACATACATGGCAACCCATACACTCCACCAGACAGCACCTACAGACAGCTCCTGCACCCCCATAACACACATAATAGCAGGCGATGATGCAGTACAGTATCACACACAAACCTGTAGTTACACACATGTCAGCATGCAGGAAATGTGGTGCTCAACAGCATGCAGTGCAACTGTAGTCAATCCCTGTTACCAACATTATACATGGCTGTGATGCATGGCTTCTGTTAGTAGGTGATAGCCCTCCCCCTGGAACTCACTGCACCCATGTCCACAGCATTGCTATGCATCTGTTCAGCACCCTGGCATGTACTGTGTACCATACCTCACAGATGTACACACCATTGCAGGATGTGTATCTGTGTGTCAGTTGTGTTTCCGCTGTTGCTCACAGCTTCTGTGTATTTCTGGATCACATGTGGACACGTGTTTAGTGAATGCTTGATGTGTATTCACAGATGTGATCATCAGTGGTGCATGTATGAGTGATAGACTACCATTAGACAAACCACAGACACAATTATACTGTACCTATCGTGAGTGTAGAGACCATTATTGACCATGACTGAGCCCTGGCTGATGTTGCCTGTGGTACACGTAGGTTCATAGGTGAGTACTGGTCTATTGGTCCTGGGGCTTACATAAACCTAGCCACAGAGGTTCCCAGCCATGCACCACCCACTAATGTTATTCTCCTGTGCCCCTGTCAGGCTGAGGCACAGACATACTACCCAGGGTGAATTCCCTATTTCCCATCCAGTTGTCAATTGTTTCTGTAAAGAGAGACAATAAGTAGCATTGCCAGACATGTATGGATAGTCCGTTTTGGAGTGTGGGAATTCCCCAGGACAGGGCTCTATCCCTTCAGTATTTTCTGTGTAATGTGTTGATGAGGTTTAGGACCCTGGAGTGTGTGTTTGCAGAGGGAGTGGGATGTCTTTATGTGTAGCATGAACAACTGCATATGACATAGCTGTGTATGTTGGGCAGATGTCAGCTGTGCCTGAGCAATGAGCACGGGAGTGCAGCCACAGCTGTCTGAGATGGACTGTGTATTGCATGTGTTTGAGGCTGGTAATCCCATTAGTGAGGGGTGTGCAATGTCAGTGCACATCTACAGCATGCATTATGGGTAGGTGTGTTAGATGTGTACATGGCCTACACCTTAGCTATGACATGCACAGTGAATTGCCAAGCATAACCTTAAACCATACTCACCGGCATCTGGCCGCTGCCTTGCTGGTATCCCAGAGGTACCTACATTGAGATGGGATAGAGTTGATGTCAGTGGCCACAGATGTGGCATTGCTACAGGGCGGCTGCAATATTACAGTACAAAAACAGCTGAAGTCCACAGAACTACAGATTATGCATTACTGCTTATCAGTACTACACAGCAACATACCCCACATCTCACATATGCATGATCTACCTGTACAGATGCATACACTACAGTAGTCTACTGATATGCCCTGGAACCTTACCTGCATGTGCCATGTCTGGTGTGTGTGTAGCACCCACCCACATGACTGCATAAGTCTGTAGCTCTTGTTGGTGGGCAGGTGCTACCAGGCTCATGCGCAGCTCCTCCACTCTGGTGAAGGGGGGTGGATGTTATGACCCCCCCCATTGCAAGGTGGTCACCCTGCATGGCAGAGGCACGGCGATGTACATGGTGGAGCAGGTCACTACAATGGTGGTGGACCTGCTCATATTTACAGCTGTGCATCCCCTCCTCATTCACGCTGCAGACTACATCATGCCACAAGGCTGTTCTCTCCTGCTGGTCCTGGCTTGTCCATGAGAACAACAGCTGATAGTTCTGGATGATGCTGTTGATTATAATTTCATCCTCAGCGGCACTGTATGTGGGATTCCTTGGGTGCGCCATACTCCCTGAAAGACATAATGATGGAAATATGTCTGAGCAACTCATATGTCAAGTTTACCATAATACAATACACATATCGGTCTCCCGCCACCATATCAGCTCCAACAAAATGTTCGCACAATGCTAGTGGTATGTGTCTGGTATATGTACCATTGGGTCATATATTGTATTGTACAACACTTTCTGCTATGTGTTTATAGACATGCTCCATATGGGAACACTATAGTTGCTGAGCTATTACAGGGTATTTCACATGCATACCATTGTCACTGCCACTATGTTTCCACATATGATGTGGTAGGCCTGCTATGTGATTGCTACACATCTGCCATTCTGTAGTACTGGGGATATATATACATGCTGTTGGACAAGTTCTGGGATTGTGTGGACTATTACAGCCCACATATGTTTCATGACAGTTACACACCAGTATGTGTAGGGGTTATTTGCCAGCAGGAACACCACTCCCACCTAATGTGCACATGTTACCAGTCCACATCACATCCGTGACCCACCATGGAACCTCGTATCTACTGTTTCATCACTACCTTCATGTGGAACCACCTCAGGGGATGGTGTACCCTCCATGGAGCACACACAGAGATGTTTCTGTCACCCAGTTAGGTCGAGGATCTTGTGCATAGGGAGCTCCACAGAGACATGGGGTATGTGCTACATCACCTGGAGGCATGCAGTACACATAGGCTCATAGGTTCATAGGTTGGTACTAGGCTATCAGCCCTAGGGCCTATACAAGCCTAGCCATAACAATTCCCAGACTATTTCTTCCCACATTATTTACTTTCCTGGACCCCTGTCTAGTAGGGCGACTGACATGATCCCTGGGGTGAATTTCCTTTCTCCCATCCAATCGTCAAGGTTCCTCTTGAAGAGGTCCAAAGAGGCATTTCCGTCTTAGCCATCCTGGCCTAGTCTTTCTTTTCCATGTCCCACTTTGTCCTGCACTCCTCCATTCTTTTGAAGACTTCCGTGACTTCCTCAGTAACCTTTCTTTAAGTACCCTTTTTTTCTATCGCTTTCTTGGCCACATATCTGTTCTGTAATCATCCCACATGCTGTTTGGAGCTGCTTACATTCTTCTTCGACTAAGTCTGTTTCCTACTCTATTTGTGTTGGGGTACTTTAACGCTGAGTACTTTCTTGTTCATTCTCCCCTTTTAATTGTCTTTCATTTATGGGTGTGTTTCAGATGGAAACATTCAGCATTATTTGGGGGAAAGACCCCCACAGAAGCACAAGTCGATAATGCAAAGGCCGTAAATAATGCATTGGCCGGAGGTCAGGATCGAACCTTGTACCTTGTGCATGGGAGGCGAATACCTTAACCGCTTTGCTATCTGGGTTCAACATGCATGTCCCTCCTGCCCAGCGCACAGCCCAGGCACCTTTATGTCCACGTAGATGCTGTTGTGACTGTCCATGTGTGGGCACCATGTTCCCTTTGTTCTCATGTGGGGGCTCAGTGGCCTCCACATTCCAAATGTAACTACCCGTCCACAGAGTTTAACCACCACGTGTCATATACCAGCACTGTATGCTGTCATGTTTATCACCCAACCAGACCTACATACCAATATGTGCCTAATAACCTTCACCAACATCTATATCCCACCTTCTCATACAATTGCGATGTGTTCCCACCATGGGTTACATACCACACTCCGCAGCCATGTACTGGTGTGTAGGTATGTTGTGTATTGATGTGTGATGTTCTCTCATACATGTCATGGCATGGGACATGTACTGGCATATATATATATATATATATATATATATATATATATATATATATATATATATATATATATATATATATATATATATATACATATCTATATATCTATATATATATATATATATATATATATATATATATATATATATATATATATACACACATATCTCTCTCTCTCTCTCTATATTATATATACATATAAATATATATATATATATATATATATATATATACACACATATATTTATATATCTATACACATATGTATATAGATATATTTATATATATAAATATCTATCTATATATATATATATATATATATATATATATATATATATATATATATATATATATATATATATATATACACACACACCTGTCTGTATACATATATATATATATATATATATATATATATATATGTATGTATATATACATATGTGCATATATGTGTAGATATCATTATGTGTTGTTTATATACCTATATAAATGTATAACTGTCCGAAGTTCTGCAGACATACACAGCTGTGAATATGCATCACACATATATGCATCTGTATGTGGGGTGCATACGAGCATCTGGACTACACTCATGTAACCCTCTTTACTTCACAGCTGAACAGTTCTGCCTTGCTGCAACACAGACAGGTGTCACATGTTAACACAGACTAACATTAGGGGGATATATATGGTGACAAACTTTAGATAAGCATATTATACTGCTATGGCAGTTGGGCATGCTATGCTACACTTTAACATGACTGCCCTGCAAGTGGTGTGGTCTCTCACCCATGTGTCTATCATGGTGGTATTAATACCCCCACCAGCCATTGACCACAGTAATTTACAGAGCACAGATATCATGGGTCACATCTTTGCCATTCTCTGCTGGTCTGCACATTTGAGAGGTATATCCCACTGCCTACAGGGACTGACACTACTGTCCAGTGCAGTTGCTGAGCAGAACATCATTACAGGAACAAGTACTGGTGGCACATATACATCCTTTCACAGTATACATCCTATTATTCTATGCCATATACTACATGCAAGTAAATGTATATCTGTTTCACATACCTGTTATGTTTTTTCCACTGTTAACACAACCCTGAGCTTTGTGACCTTTCTTGAATTAGTTTTGTATTCCTTTCTCTCTCTCTCTCTCTCTCTCTCTCTCTCTCTCTTAGTCTCTCCAGTAGAGTGATTGAGCTGGTATGAATAGATTGCAGCATTCTTTTGTTGGTATTGCACATGATCAGGTGGTGGCCTCTGCACCAGTCAGTGTCCACCAGTTGCTCATTGCATGCAGCCTGCTGTGTAGTACTTCAGATAAACACTGTCATGGCAACCCTGTACTATAAATTGCTGCCTTCTGTGGGCGTTGTCCCTTCACCTTTCCAGTATGGATGACATCCTTCCTGTGTGTGGACATCAGTGTTAGAGACAGCAGGTAGCAATACTTCTTACAGCAGAACCTGCAGACACAGACCAAATCCACATTTCGGTAAGGTTCCAGACCTACAGGCAGCATGAGTAGTGTTGTTGTGTGCAATGTATCTTGCTGTTCTTACAGGGTTTCTGTGTACATGGTACTTTTTCATGGAATGTTGTCTGTCTGCATAGCTCTCAACTGTGGGCCTATCCGTATGATACCAGGGGGACTGGCTGTTAGGTTTTGTCTGTGCACCACACAGATATTGTCCCAGATATATCTGTGACATTTTGTCTGTTGAGTGCTATCAGTACATGGCTACATCCATTTGTATTTCAATGCCGTATCCCTGCATAAGGGTATGCTACAATGAATCCTGTAACACCAGCAATTTCCAGGGTGTGTAACAGCAATAATGCAAATATGGCCGTATGTTCCTGCCTCAGTCCTCCACATATATGCCAGTCTTTTTCTTACTGGGATACAGGAAGGGTTGTTAGGTAATGGCTTTTCATTATTTACCGTTAGCATTACTGCTATGATCCCAGTCATGCCATGGACTCCCACACCAACTGTTGGGCCAAGTCCATATATATGGGGGCAACAGCTGGAGAGCACATATGTACCCTAGTATATTCCAGAGGTAAGTGTGTGGTACACAGTTTTCCTTACCCTTGTATGGCCTTTTATGGGGGGGGGGGTTCTATGCCATTAACCTAGGCTATTGCACCTTTTCAGGGATATAACTCTTAAGACAAGGGTCATTCAGTAAGATAGTGAGATGTTAGGTTAAGCAATGTTATGTACAATATACTGTGACATTAACACAAGTGCTAGTTTTCCCCCTAGGGCTTGACTACAGGGTGTAATTGGAGGCTGCTGAACTACATCTGTAATTGTTGATTGTTACGTATCCTGAAGGCAAATCCTGTTTCTACTGTTTTACTAATTGCAGGCCTTGGCCTGGACAGCATAGTATGGTATATATATACACATTGCTTGCATCTACTGTTTTGTGCAGGCCTTGCATTCTTGACTGATTACATATTCCAAACCTTATGTGGTGTCAGTGCTGGCATACATTATTGTATAGTACACGAATAAAAATTATCTGTGTATGCATACCTGTGTGTCATGTCATGTCCTTTGAAATGTGGGTGGGAATATGTTTAATGTCAGTATTCTCATTTGTGGGAATGGTTGCCACACTACACATTTCACAGGTGGCAGTTGAAGGGCTTGTGGTTGAGGGATATACTTAGCACCCAGTACTTCCACACTACTTCTACATATGTATGGCTACTGATACCTTTTGTGTGTGTATATGTGTATGCACCTATATATATCTCATATGGCTATATTTATATACATATATATATATATATATATATATATATATATATATATATATATATAGATAGATATATATATACATACATATGAACATATGTATGCATCTATATACAATTGATGTTATATGATTATTTGTGAGTCATACATTAATATATATATATATATATATATATATATATATATATATATATATATATATATATATATATGTATAGCTGTCTATCTGTCTACATGTACAGCTATATATCTGTCCATATGTCCATGCATGTTTGGCTCATATTTTGGCCTGTTCCTCATTCACTTGGCAATTGTCATGGATGATTGCAGCATTGAAGTCAGTAACTAGTGGCAACACTTTTGTGTTTCAGACTTCATCTCCTTCTACATATGTGTGTTAATACATATAACTGTGTAACTAGCAACATTTTAAGTGTATCAGAGCATTAGTTGACATATATCCCTATTTGTACCTACAGTGTGGCATACTTTGTCCAGACTTCTTGCATTAACAGGTTGTGTGGTGTGATAATAATATATTTCCTGTACTGCTGACTGATATTGCTGCATGACATATATGTGAAAATGTCAGGTTATGTATATCTGCCATGGTTTAGTGATAAACCACTTTGTGTATGGAGTGCAGGGTCCTGAGTTCGAGACTTGGATAAGCAGTTTATTTTGTTGCTGGGCAGAACAACGGACATGGGCTACAGAGTGATTAAGGCACTTTTAAGCAGTTGTAAGTGGGTTTGCATGATGGTAACCACTGCTGACCTCCGCTTATGTTTTCTTAAAGTCAGTTAGCTTCAAATCTCTCAACCTGTGTAGGCATAGCTTACCCCCACGCAAACCCAAGCAAACCAGCTTACCGCTGCTTAACAGTGCTTACTGCCACTTACACCCACCCTAATTCCTTTAAAAGAAAAGAAAAAGGGGTTGATAGGAAAGTGGTGAAAAATGGGGCACAAAGAGGGAAAGACAGTAGGGAAAATAGCTAGGCATGTGCAGGAAGGGTATAGGAAAGGTCCATAGTTGCCCATTTCTTCACCAGCAACAGCTGTGCATATACACTATGTTTGCAGATACATTGGACCCTCAAACCCCTGGGAGAGGGGTGAGGACAACATATATTCATTGTGATGCCAATTAGACCAGATTACATGTGTCCAATGGACATGTGTGCGAAATGGACAGCCATGTATGGGGCTTGATTTTTTTGTGGAAACATTGCCTTTTTTTTTCTTTTTTTCAGGTGAGAGTGGTATGTTGGAGAGGGGTAGTAGGTATATTTGGGGAGGTAGGTTGGGTAGGTTAACAGACAAGACACACAAGACACACACAGGGCCAGTATATGACACATGTGGGGGATAAACACCTTGGACGGGGAGGGGTGTTCTGAAGTCGCAAGCCCTTGAACCCCCAACTGGAAACAGTGGGACTGAGGTCCCCACCCATGGGCAGTCACCACTGCACCTTCACGGCCCCGAAAGTGGCTATGCTGGGGGCTGTGTAGTAAGGGCAGGCTCACCCTCTGATAGGGTCACTCGGCCCTCAAGCTGGCGTAGCTGCTCTCAATACTCCAGATCGAGCTCCTTACACACCACAGCCTGGACCTGTTGATGGGTGACAGGTTTCCCTTCACACCCATTCTGAGGGGGGGGAGCCCCAACCCCTGCAGCGGTTCCACCTGAAGGTGGCGCAGGACCAACGGAGGTGGAGGTCCCAGGCTGGGCCCCAGATGTGCTAGTGCCCGGTGCCATGGCCAGCTGAGTTGAGACAGGTGGGTCCGCTTGGACAGGCCTTCCCATATGAGCTGTGTTGTCACAGGTTTATGACAGATATGGGTTAGTTATAACAGCATGCATAGGTATTCACATTAACCCAACACATCAGATTTAACACAGCTGCAGAGCAAGCAGAACACATGCATATACGGAACAACAGTGACCATTACAGGAGCATGCACATTTCATTTATGGCAACAGGCCACCAGTATGGGTGTATTTTTACATAGCACATGCATAGAAACAAATGTGAATATTTATAAACCATTAGGACATATGTCCCAAGACAAGTTTTGAGAGTGTACACATACCAGTCGAGGAGTGTCATTGGGTTACTATGCACATATGGTAGAGGTGAGAGTGTTATGTTAACAACTATTATATCCTTGTGGTTTTCACAACATTCTTAGTCACTGCAGTGGTCTTTCCCTTACATGTATTATTACACTACACAATGGCCTTATATTGTACACTGGTATGTTTATAAATTATTATATACGTGACCTCTGTCTTACATACAGATGTGACAGACTGCAGGTGTTAATGCAACATATGTTGAGAATTGCTGTCATACACTTTGGGTGAGGTGCTAGAATGACAGGTTTGTTTCCCTATACATTCTCTGACTATGTACACGTTTGACTATCAGTTATATGTCATTGACAGCTGCCTACATTTCTTGGATCATCACTCTGGATTTTCAGGGGTACAGGGTACCAAGCTGGTGATATGAGCCATTTATCTGGACATGCTGGACAAATTGGAACAGTTGTGAGGTATGAATATGCATACAACTTACAATTTGAACATTATAGCAAATTCTGTACTGTTGTTGGGTGTAATTATGCATACAGATTTCTATCTGAACATTGTATCAAAATTAGTACAGTTGTGGGGTATGATTATGCATACAACTTAGTAGCACTCCCAGGATTCAAATCCCTGCTTTGTGTAACATAACATTATAGCTAACATCACAGTACACTGTGCCATCAGGGAATAGATGTAAAGCTTTTGACTGTTTTAAATCTAAGTCTCCCTAACTTGTACAATATGACTGACCTCTTGGCACTTCCAACATTGTTATGCAGGACTTCATGCCCATTTTATCTGCATACCACGGTGTGGGTGACACTGCTTAAGATACAACAGTACTATTTATAGTATGGAACAGATCGCCAACATATGAGTGAAGAGCAAACAGAAGCACTCCAGGGGTTATACCTTTATTCACAGATTATTACACATTTAGTTCTAGTGTTACAACACTTTCTAAGGCTCTTATATTTATTTGTTATGACAGTACATGCAGACTGATTACTAACCTTCCTCGTGATGCAGCCTTTGCAACCCAGCATCATGGGCTTTTTGGTTCGCAGCCCGCTCATCTGCAGCTGACAGAGAAATACAGTGATATTTAGCCATACCTCTCCATAGTGTACACAAGCTAGACAATTACTTACTACTTAGTAGAATGAGTACTTACTCAGTGCTGGGGCATTGGGCATCTGCCGAGACTCCTGGATCCACGGTTCCAGTACATTCCCCCTCCACCGCTTCAAGTCAGCATGGTGGTGCCTGACCTGCTCACCAGTCCTGGGGATACCTGTGGCACTGGTGAGGTCACGGGCAAGACTGTCCCAGGCCTCCATTTAATACTGCGAGCCCTGGTACTGGCCCTGCTGTAGTCTCTGATCATGGTGTTTTACCAGGAGCCATATCATGATTTTTGACTCCTGGATGCCCCAGCACTGCGCTCTAAATCAAGTGCCTTCACCCACACCAGCCATTCTGCCTGCAGTAGGAAGCTACAACCAGTTACTGGAAGTATTCCTGCCTGTGGTATTTAAATACAGCCATTTTCCTGCACTTCCCTATGATTGGCCAGTTTTGAAAAGGCTAAGCTATGGGCAGACCTGCTTACATGAGGTTGGCACTGATTAAAGAGGCATACCACTAGGCAGATTGAATTGGCTCTCCTATACATTGCTTACAGTTATTAACTTGAGCTGTGCTGCAGTTAGCATTGCATAATAATTAAGTAGCACTATATTTGCCATTTGGCAATGATTTATTCTTCATCACAGGTTATATATGTGTCTAATATCCGTGATTCATGTGTACATACACTGTATGGGGACCTGGGGACTTCTACACGTTATTACAAGAACACCTCAAATCTATACTTACTGCAGTACTCCAGCTCACATATTTATGTTCTGTGGCAGGTTATTCAACATCACACTGTACATAGATTCAGTTCAGATGTTTGGTTTAATTTTCTTGTGGTGAGGATTAGTTTGCTGATACCTCATTCATATCTATTGCTATGATGGCTTAGTGGTTAACTACTGTGACTATAATGTATAGGGTCCTGAGTTTGAGCCTTGCAGAGGCAGTTAATTTTGTTGCTGGGCAGAACATGGGCCATTGGATCCAGAGTGATTAAGGCACTTTAAAGCAGTTGTGAGTGGGTCTGCATGGGCTTGCGTGATGGTAAGCACTGCTAACCTCTGGTTATAGTTTCTTACACTCAGTTAGCTTCCACTTTGCTTAATCTGTGTAGGCAATGCTTACTCCTGCACAAATGCACTTAGGCATGCTTACTACTGCTTATTTGTGCTTAAACCTGCTTACTAGTACCTTATTCGTTATGACACTGACACTTCACATGTGCATTTCATGCAGTATTCCAGTTCACATTTAAATGTTATTATGTAGGTTATATGGCAAAAAGATGTAAAAATATGTTCATATACAGATTTCACATGGAAAATGATATGTGCTGCAGTGGGACTCGAACCGGGAATGCCTGTCCGTTATGTGGATGCTCTAACCACTACATTATTGCTGTGCTGCTTCATTTGCATATATATTCCTTGTTTTCCTCTTCAGCCTTTACAGCTGCTTTAACTGTAGATAAGCGATGGGCAAACCCGCGAACCTATGGTTAGCTGTACTCGGGGTTTTAAAAAAAATAAATCCAACGGTTTCTTCATTTTATTTCAAAGTACTGTTGCTGTTGAACACATGGGGACTGTTGGTGGGGATATGCAGACACCTATGAGCAGTTTCACTCATTTATTTACACTTTCTTCTGTTCTACTTTGCAGGGGCGCGTTTATTCCTCCCTGCGCTCGTCCATGCTCAGTGTAGGATCTGAAGCTCAGGCAGTGTGCCTTCATTAATATGCATGGCGCGCTGCCATCCTCCTCTTAAACTCCCGCTTCCATGAAGGACTAGATTAGTCCTGCATGGCAGATTAGTAAATCTGGGGGTCTGTCATAAAATTGCAGAAAATAAATGGCTAGGCAATGTGTTATTGCATTATGACAGCTTCCAGCATAACTATTTGAAAAGTTATTTCCTTTTTGAAATGTTCTAAATGTGCAAATTGCATAGTATCAGCAAGATTTTGATAAAATAGTCTCAGAAATACAGCCTAGATTTTTGATTGGAAGCATCATGGCATGCATTAGGGTCTCTAGGGAGTTATGTCCTATAAAGTGGAGAAGATGACACACAGCTAGGTGAAATAAAGAAATATATTTTATTGGCACACGCCTTCCTTACAAAGCAAATATTTAAGATGCTTTAGAAATACTGACCAGTGTTAAAAATAGGGCACCCATCTTTCAAAGAATTTTAGCCTGATAGTGGTCTAGATTGTGGAATTTTCTTAATATCGATCGGGTGTAATGCTGGCAGACTTCATCACAGAATAATTTGACTGACTCTGTGGCATCACTGTTTGGAAGAATGCAGAGCAGCAGGGAATGAGGATTTGCCCTTACCCCACTGTTGTGCAATCTCAAATTTGGTATATAACATGTATCCCTCTCCTAACCCTGACCCTAACTCTAACTCATAAGCCCATGTACAAAAGTTCTAACCCCCTCCAACTCCATTCACCTGTCTTGACAAAACATAACATCAACATTTGCACTGTTCAGATATCCATACCATTGACTGTAGAAAGCTTTGTGGTTTCCCTTTGTTTTGGTGGCTAGTTTTGATTCATAATTGGCTTTGGAGGTTTTCACTAGTAATCTAATTTGCTTGTTGAGGCTAACGAGGGAGATTTTCCAATTTGGAACTTGTTCCTTTTTACCCTTAGACAACAGTTTCTTCCTTTTCTTGTAAAGACTGTTGATTGTGGATGTCCACTAGACAGCTTTGTGTTTCCTTGAGGAGCAGGTTTTAGTTCTGTTAGGTATGGCTGAGTCCATGCAATTGTAAAGGTGCTTGTATATTGCACTGGCGTACTGTTCAGCATAGTTGTCTGCATCCTCTGAAGGGGGCAATGGTATGAAGCTATTGATGCCCTCCCTTAGGAGGTTGTAGTCAGCTTTTGAGAAGTTTTTTAGCATGATTACAGCTGGGTGCGGTTGGGTGGGATAAAAACTTTGAATGTGACAGACCGATGATCTGATCTCACCAGGGAAGAACATACTATGGGAGTGGTGCAGCAGTTGCCCATGTCAGTGAGAACCAAGTCCAGAATGTTTTCTCCATTTGTGAGGGCTGAGATGAGCTGATCTATTGTGTCAGAACTGATGAAGTCAATGAATCACTGGGTGAGTGATTTAGTGCAGGAATAGTTCACCCAGTCTATGGTGGGGTAGTTTAATTCACCAAGGATCAGGGTGTTAGGGGGTACCTTGATGGAGTCAAGTAGATCAAGGTAGGAGGAGTGGGTGCCCTGAGTCATGGAGAGGGGTCTATAGCTGGCTGTAACTTGAATGGGTGTCTTACCAACTGTCAGCTGCACCTGGAGTAGTTCCAGTGCATCATGCTAGCAAACCAGTCTGGAGGTGTGCCTGTTCTTAATAAAGATGGAGACTCCACCACCCTTAGCCTTCCCTTCCTCATCTTGGGGTCAGAATGTGTGGAATGCGGTATAGCCTGGTAAGGCACGGGTGTTCTCTGCATCCCTGAACCAAGTTTCCATGACTGCATAGATATCAGCATCTTCCAGTGTGTGAGGAGAGCCTCCAGTGAGTGCGTTTTTAGGTTAAAGCTCACAGCATTAAGCAGCATGACCATCAATTTGCTTTTTGAAAGATCTTTTATGTTTGAGGATTTGGCTGTGGCACATTGCCTAAAAAAGACACAGTGGAGTAGCAATTCCCTTGGCCACGATCCAGAATCCCAGGGTCACAGGTGGAGGCCATCTGTGGCAAAGCATCAAGGCCTGTCAACCATGTTATCCCAGACAGACAAATACTGAATCCCCTTGGAATGACACCAGAAACTAAGCCAATTATTGAAGTCAATTATTTTTTGTTGGTATTGTGGTATCATTCTTGGTGAAGGTAGGATGCTGCTCAGGGCTATGGTCATACCTGCCTTGGACATATACTCTGAGAGTTCAATCATGTTTCTGTTCATATAGTCCAGGGAGGTACAGATCAAGTCATTCAGACCAACATGGACAATGACAGAGTCATACTTGTACTTGTTGTGGAGAGACTTAAGACTTAAGTATGTGTGTGATGTGGTGGATTTTGGCACCAGACAGACAACTGACTGTGACCTTCTCCTTGTTGAGCCAGGTGAGGGAGACATTGGTGTGTCTCACAAGTGAGTCACCAATAAGTAGTATGTTGGGTTTATTGTTATGCCTTGTGGGCTGAGTTGGTTTATTGTTTTGCCTTATGGGCTGTATTTGTGAGGCACTGGTATGCTGTCTGCTGTGTGTGATGTGTTTAATGATGTGTGCGAAATGTTTCTGAATGTGTTTTGGAGGTCTCTGCTGTTTTTATGGAGGACCTCTGCATAGGTGGTGGGATATTGTGCTTGGTTATGTGATGTGAGCAGTGTAGCGTTTGTGCTGGCAATCTTCTCTTTGTCAGGAGTACTGACTGTGGCATGAGAGAGCATGGATTCCAGGTTACTGATGTAGATGCATTTCTTGCAAGTAGAAGAATTATGTGCTAGGAGAAGAGGGCTATCAGTAAACATGAGGTAGTTGCTACACTGTTTCACTATGCCCATGTCGACCAGGCTGGCAGGAGATACTGATGTCAATTGTCCAGTCACAGTGTTCAAAATACTTGGGTGGACTTATGGAATGAGGGTTTTGATAAGGGTTGGTCTACAAGAGTGTAGACCACAAGAACCTTCATAAATCTAAAGTAACTGGCCTGAAGCCCAAGTGCTAAAACCAAAACTAAGATGCTTAGAATAACAGATAAATGTAATCAGGCTACTAACAAGCAGTAATAAATCCAGCAGAATAAAAGAACTTGAACACTTAAGAGCACACAGCAAAGCAAATATAAGGTAATAAAGTAGGAAGAACACAATTACAGTAAAAGCAGTTGAATAAAGTGTAATTTTTTTTCCTAAGGTGGAGAGGGAGGAAATCAAAGATAGCTCAAGATTAAGAAACTAAGTGGGTTGGCCTTCCCAAATGCTTTCTCTGTAGTCAGTAGACTGTGCTGATCAGATGGGACTGGGAAGAGTGTCCAAAATCAAAGAAGCAATGGGGTAGTCCTTCACAAATGATCTCACTGCACTTAGCTGAGTGATCAAATGAGATGGGAATGGGTGGAGTGACCAAAATCAAATTTACAGTGGGGCGGGCAATTCCAAAGCCATCAAGTTTGAGTACAACAACAGTTGGGTGACAGGGTGGAGAAAAAAGAAACAAAATTCAGCCAGAAGCCAGCAATAAACAATGAAGCAAATAAATAAATGCAGTACAGTTTTGTTAACTATCACTGAAACAGGTTATGTGCAAAAATGTATTCTTATATCAGCTTGGTAAATCCATATGGTTATAGAATCAAACACAGCCAGTTAATTACCTCTACTTTATCACCTCTGCTACTGAGCACAAATTCACAGAAATGTAAGTATTTGTGCCAGACGTACAACAGAGAAAATAGGCAATCAGATTAACACAGAGGTGTTGACCAGTAACTAACACCTAAGGTGGCTGACTCCACAGAATGTAAAGCAACATTCAGTGTCAAACTAGCTACTAAATTAACCCTGAGAAACAAAATGCAGACAGACAGAGGCCAACAATAAACAACTGGCCTCCAACACCTGTCTGATGTGGACAGGCTCAAATCACTATCAATCTACTTGGTGTCATACAGATTGCTCAGAGGTGATCTGTGTTTCACCTACAAGGCAATTTTGGACCCTGCCCCACTAGAGATGCTCCATGTCCGTAAGTCTAACTCATCATGCATTACCCACTCAAAAGGCCTGAATCTAATATGCAACATCAACAAAACATGCTGGAGAGGCAGGTTTGTCTCCCAGAGGCTGACCCATCTCTGGAGTAGACTTCCTATATATGCCAAACAAAGTTCCTCACTGACCCTGTTTGAGCTCGATCTTGATCAGTGGATGGGAAACCACAAAGTTGTCCCAGGGGTTCCACCTGTGTCCCTCATTGACAAGGGTGACAGGTGCTGTCTGGGGTTTCTTTTTTTGCAGATAAACTCTTGACTAGGCTTGTAAAGGCCCTAGGGACATTAGCCTAGTAACCTCCTATGATCTTATGATCAACCAGCACCATGTACCATGAACCAGAACCCCACCCCCCAGCTCTTCAAATGAAGATCAAGAAAAAGCACTTTAATATACTTTACAGCCCCAAGCTCTTCCATTAAGGAAGAAAAAAAATAGATATTCCTTCTACTGGTACACCAATCAGGTGGCCAAATGCACACACCCCTTACTTCCTGACCAGCTGTTCAGGTCCAATTTCTGTGACCTTCCCCCAAACCTCCTTCTTTGCATTTGCAGTCAAACCTGAGTGCTGTTGTGCTCTGTGTGCAGTCTAAACCATAGCAACTTCTTACTACAATGTAAACAAATCTACAGATTATACCCTGCCTGAACAGAGCATTACAGCACTCAGATTTTAGTCAAAAAATGTATTCTTATAAACTGCAGCAAACTACTTGCTACAAACTATAGCAAAGAGTTGCTACAGTTTATACCTGTTTACAATGAGCACAACAGTGCTCATGTTTTAGTTAAAAAAAATTCCTCTTATAAACTGTAGCAAACTTCTTGCTACAATGTATCAAGCAGTTCCTACAGTTTAGACCCACACAGACTGCTACAGTGCTCAAGTTTGACTGCAAATGCAATACTGTCTGTTAAAAGCTAGTATTCATAAGTACATAGCTTCCCCCCTCCCTTACCCTCGTTATGACAGCTGTCCTAGGGCCGCATGACCTATGCTGGCTCTATCTTCGCTACAATTCACCCACCCCCTTCCAATGCCCAAATGTATGCCTTGGCAAGACAGAAACCTAAGGGCATTCTGAGGTGTCTATTGTACATGTTATAGCTAAGAGGATTATATATGTGACCCACACACTTTCCCCACCCTGCTTGTACTCATAAACATATATCTGAGGACAACCATCCTCTATGGACCATGTCTCCCTAAAGGGAGGGGCATTGACAAACAAACACATCCCCAGGATGGGCACATCCCTGCCTCCTGTCACTCAATTTGTCACCTGAGCTGTTAATTGAACCTGGATCACCTGGGTCATCGTCAGGGCTTTATCCCTTGATGACACCAAAGCAGCAATTTTACTCCCAATAACATTAAGACTTGCTTAGCATAATGTATTTAAAATATTTCCAGCAATGTCTTAGTATAAATTAATACCAGTCAGAGTGTTACACCTCATATTGCAAACATAAACAAAGATATAAATAAGGAATAAGTGAAGATGTACACCTTCTGTGTTTTTTCTCATGACTTTCTGGGAGGGAAGAAGAATATCTTAATGCTAGATATCTATCTGGGGTTTAAGGATGGCAATTAAAGGCAAAAAAGAAAATAAGCGACTATAAATACATGCATAAAATTATAACATTTTCAAATAAATAAATAAATCACTGGCTTAGAATGAGTAAAACCTCAAATTAAAAAAGCCAGTGCAGAAGGCATGTGCTTATACTGTGCAGGAAGAGTGAGTCATATGAAGTATATTACATTTTACCCCATCAGATAACTTCAAAGTAGAAAATCCTCCTAAAACAAAAGGCTCTATGAAACATAGATAAACAATTACATCTGCAAAAAATTACATAATATAAAAAAAATTCACTCCTATATTCATCATCTATACATTATTTGAATCTTTGAGTGAAATAATCTTTTATTTTTCAATCATTCTTTTGCTGTGTTCTACAAAAATGCATTGCAAATTCTGGTGATTAAACTGAAAGGACATGGTACTGCATCATATTGCAATATGCTATCAGCCAGGCAAATAACTTCACAGCTGACTGTGATATTAAAAAAAAAATAATAATAACCTCACCCAAAATATATACACACAGGTCTGAGAAAATCCCATAGTTGATATAGAAACTCACTTCTGTATTCAGCATATAAATATTCTTCTGGAAGGAAGCAATCTTTTTTTTAAATCATATTGTGGATGTGTTCATGTGAAGGGTTATTACTTGCACACAGTGCAGTCAGAGAGAAATGCCAGAGAAGAGTTTAGTCATGCAGTTCTGTCCAATATGCTTTGCTGGACTTCACTGTGCTTTTTTTTTTTTTTTGCAATTTTACTACCTCTTAAATATAAAATAGCCGCTTCCTCCCACTGTCCTTTGAAACATTTGCTGTGTTGTTATAACCCATCATAATGAATTGTTAAGGAATGCATTTTGACCCAGTGTTTTACAACTAACTTAATAAAAAGTCCATAATTTCTCAGTGTGTACAAAGCTAAGTGTTTGCAGCTGGTTTACAGAAGAAGACTTGATTACCATGGAGTAATAAAATTTGGTGACCGGACAAGGTGTAATGCTTCATCCTTAGGTAGCATGTATTTCCAAAGTGAAAGTATTGTATTGTCAGAGGCATGTGTATTTGGAAGCTTCAAAACTCAGTGTACTACTATCTTTATAATTAGTAGTGTGGAAAGTTTATATCTTATTTTCCATTACTCCACTTTAATTCTTCATGAATGTACCCCAGTCTATAGGTGTAGATCAGTGTGCTCTTTAAGTACATTAAGTGCCTCACTCTGTACTTTATGAGAACAGAAATGTATGCATAAACATTTAGCCCATATCAATTTTGCATGAGCTTGCTTATATTCCCTTTAAAGATTATCTTATTGTTTGTTTTTTCTCTCACATCTGATTGTTAACTCTCCTTTATTCACACAATGCCTCAGCAATGCCTAAAATACCATTCCCATTCACCTTATTAGCAAATGTAAAATAAATAAAACTCAAGTCTACTTGAAAAAACATTAAAGGAACTGCAAGTGGAACTTCATTATGGAACAAATGAATCCAAACTATTCAAACATATCTTAGAAAAAAGGCAAGACCCCTGCCAGAAAAGAAAGATCTGGTAGATGTGGCAAAGATCAATATAACCCACTAGGGAGACAGTTCAGAATATATTTTCTGACAGAATTCCAAGAACCACCACCTGACGTGCCTTACATTAATAACCAAGAACACGAAATACGTTTCCCCAACAACCAAGAAAAAAAATGAATGTCAAACGTTGAAACAAGCCTGGATTCCATGAACACAGTCAGGCAATCTATCCTTGCAAAAAAAAAAATATTCTATAAGGAAAAAACCTCTAAAAGGCCATAATAAAACATAAGCACTTAAAAGTGTTAATAGTTAAGCACTTTCATCTACTTCCATATAGGAGAAGGTCTTACATTCTTGTTTCAAGTTTTGTGTCCTAAAGCTGAAACATGCGTCCTAGTGTTGTCCAGTAACCACTCTCATCTGTACATTTTTCTTTGAAGTTTATCCTCATCGTTGCTCCCTGAATATTTATTTTATTTATTTATTTATTTATTTTACATTTGTTTACCGGGCTAGTCCAACTGGATATAAATCCTTTTTCAGCAGAGGCCCGGGGAGAAAAGCTCCACAATGATCAAACAGACATTGAATTACATACTAAAATACAATTTTGTAGGAGGAAACAAACACGGAAAGACAAAGTATGCATACAATTAAATTGGGTAATTAGAAAAAAGGCAAATAGAAAAGATAGGTTAATTAAGGACAAAGTACAGTAGGAGAATAATATCAGAATGGTCCAGCAGTAAGCATGTCATGTCATCAGTCGGCACAGTCTTTGCTTGCTATGATTGTGGTCAAGCACAGGGCATAGACACATAGCAGTGCTATCTTGCCTAGAAGTCATTATAGAGAAGTGTAAGAGATGCATAATTATATAAATAAGTTATATAACATGGGAAAAAATGTATTATGCTTATAAGAGATCTCATTCTACCTATATTGAGAGCACACTTAAGCAATCTAGTAAAGAGCTTAAGGGAACCATAAGGAAGATTAGACTGGGTATAAACTTAAAATAGTCCTTAAAACAGAAAATAACTACATATTTTTGTTTAACTATGTCAGGGCATCAAGAACTGACACTCAACAATATTTGGAGCTTGTCCATAAAATACCACACTCTCAAACCAAAAGAAATTATTAATACCCAGCTGTCAAATATAGTGCAAATTTCATTCCACCAGTGGCTTATTCTACAAATTCTGCTATCCCAGATACCCCTTTAATTATTATGGAACAAGTAATCTCATCCCTCTCAAAAGGTAAAAGCACCTCATCCATGGACTCTGATAACATACTAGGTTGGCTTATTATCAGTGACAAATATGGTCTATCTGAACTCCTGTTTAACATATTTAACCTAAGCTTCTCCAGTGGTTCTACATCTGAAGTCTGGGAAACAGTGATTGTAATGCCATTATACAAAAGTGTCCAGCCATGAATCCTGGTAATTACAGGCCCATTAATATCACTAGCCCCATATACAGTATATTGTTATTTTGGATCTCATTAATCTGGATATTGAAATTCTCCTAACCTTGAAACCTCATCAGATCAGATTTGGCAAAGAAAGGTATTGCTTCTTTAACCAACTTAATTTCTTTGAAAAGGAACTGAAGAAGTAGATAGTAGTTATGCAGTACAATTGGCATAGCTCGACCTGGTCAAGGCCTTTAACATCATTGCCCAGGCAGGCATTACTGACAGACCTGAAATCTGAATATAAATCCTTATGTTGTGTGATGGATAGCTAAATGGCTGTCTGACAGAACACATGTCATTAGGTGCCACTTCTGAAAGAAAAAAAAAAAGAAAACAAGAAATGTACACAGTATTTGGTCTTTTCGTTATTTGGCATCTGTTTTTCAGATCTTCAGATCAACACTCTTAGCCTAGAGTTATCTAAGTTTTCAGATGCTTGTAAATTGGGTGACATTATTTGATCTTACACTGACTCTAAATTGATCCAACATCAGTTAGACCATGCTAACAATGGGTGTAAGGAAAACAGTCTGAAATTAAATAAGAAAAATGTAGCACAGTTCATTTGGGTAAATAAGACATTAGTTCATTTGGGTAAATAAGACATTTTCACATGCCATATAGGTGGGGTCTACTTTGGAAGGTAGAAATACCACAACACTGACTTTCACAATCCTGAGACTAGAAGATATGTTGGCTCCAGGTAATTTATGACTTGGCCACCATGTTGAACTTTGCCCCTTACCTCTGCAGTAATGCAAATAAATAAGATATGTTGGCTTGATAGATTCAGACACCAGCATATCTCCCAGCTGTGGAACAAATTTCCACTACATGTAGAACAGAGTAATACCCTTGGCATCTTCAAGACCTAGATAACTGGATGGGCAGCCACAAATTCTCCTCTGTCTCTCTTGTCTTCACTCCTTGAGGCTTGCAGATACATTTGAATAGAATTGTTTTGGCTAGGCTTGCAATGGTTAGCAAACTGAATGCCTAGTACTTAATATTGACTTTTGAACCTAAGATTATATGTAGGAAAGCCTTAAATAATGTTACAATTACAAATAAATCTGAAAAAAATAGAAGTGAAACTAGAGCCTCTCAAGTCTTAAGGAAGAGCAGAAAAAAAATCACCCCAAAGATCTTTGCTTTACTTTTAAGCACAAGGTAATTTAAAGGTTTCACTATTCAAATATTGCTATTTAATGTAATATGTTCAGTTTTGACAATTGTTTGAACAGTCTAAGTGAAAACCATCTGGTTTAATCATTCCAGAGTACTAAACAGAGGGATTTCCACATTCATAATCCCAGATCCTTCTGTTCACTGCCCTAACTTGTGGGGGGATTACCAATAGGGTAGGATAAGTTTGTGTGCTTGTGTGCGTGTGTGCGTGCATGCGTGCATGTGTGTGTGTGTGTGTGTGTGTGTGTGTGTGTGTGTGTGTGTGTGTGTGTGTGTGTGTGTGCGTGTGTGCGTGTGCGTGTGTGTGTGTGTGTGTGTGTGTGTGTGTGTGTGTGTGTGCATGCACATGTGTGTGTATGTGTCTGTGTTTTGAAGGGCTGTCATATTTCCCCACTCTCCTAGAATAATGAACAAAACCTACAACATTGGGTTGAGCAGAACCACTATAAATCAAGGATAATGCTTTAATCTCATACCCTAACTGTTCTTAACATATACCAGGATGGGGGGAAGGGAACTACCACAACACACCAGAAATTAATTTACATCATGCCTTAATAAAATAAAGCACTAGGCATCAGGGAAATGCTCCACAACAAACCTTAAAGGCATGAAATTAAAAAAAAAACATGTAGAACAATTTACTTTCTTTGTCTTAACAGCACTTATGGTCAACAGAAATACTACTAACCAGTTATAACTCTTTAACAATATGCCTGAAGGACATTTATTTTTAAAAAAAGAAAGACAATGTGGATAAGGACATCAGAGTAGCATACCTTAAAAGTCCTAAAAAAGGCTCAAACCCTGTACCCTACATCTAGTGTGGAGGATTTTTGTCCGCTGTGCCACAACTGGACACCTGGGACAAAATGGAAATAAAAATAAAAAAAATTATGTATGAATGTATGTATGTATATATGGGTCTAGGACACATGCTTGACTAGCATATGTCCAAATCACAAAACATTGAACGCACATACACGAAAGCACTTAACATCGAAAAGTGCTTCCGTGTATGTGTAGTTCAAAAAAAAATCTATGTTTCTGCAGGGGAGCTTCACCCCCCTGTACCCCACACACCCCCCACTTTTTTATTCTCACTCCAAGATCTCACTATAGTGGGGAAAAGGGAATTTTCCCTTACCCGCACTGTAGTCCAATCTACGAAACAGGCACACATACACGGAAGCGCTTGTTGATGTTAAGCGCTTTCGTGTATGTGTGTTCGATGTTTTGTGATTCGGAGATATGCTAGTCAAGCATGCGTCTGGATCCCGTATAGATATATATATATATATATATATATATATATATATATATATATATATATATATATATAGGTTCATATTACATTATCAAAAGATAACGTAATTGAATGGCTGAAACATTGAAACGGCCACATTCCAAAACTTTTATTTTGGGGGCTGCACCCTCCCCCCACTAAATATATATTCCAACTCTGAGATAGCACTACAGTGAGGAAAGGGAAAATATCCCAATCTTCACTGTACTGCAACCCCATAATTCAAACTTTAAAATGCAGTTGTTTTGATGTTTGGCCATTCGATTACATTATCTTTCGATAACGTAATAGGAACCCATATATATATATATATATATATATATATAATATTACTTAGAAGAGGGGAAAAAAAGGCTATAGACTCGGTACCTTTGCCACAGAAAACAGCAATTGCTGTACTAACTTTTTTTGGCATATAATGAGGGTATCAGACATTATGCAAGGCTTATATCTGTTCATCAGGTAAGAAATAGTATACCCGTCATACTCATAGTGCCAGACATCTAGAAAATTAACAGTGGGACAAAGCCACACAATCAGCAGATGCATTTTAGTTTTTACTCTTACAGACGTAGAAAGACAATAGAATAGCATTTTTTGTATTAGCTGAAATATATGAAATTTGAAATCCTGATGTCTGTATTAATATAGTAAAGAGTTGATTATCCAAACTAATTGGGACCTATGGTAGTTTGGATAATCAAACTGTTCAGATAATCAAACATATAATTAAACTGATAAAAAACTTCTAAAAACGTGTTTTTTTCTGCATGCAGGAATACACTTTTTAACCTTTCAGTGATTCCAGTGGACAAAAAAGAATATTTTTCACACACAAGCTGGCTACAAGCCCAAAAAACATGCTCAAGCAAATACGTATAATGTTTACATATTCAAGCTTTATGTTTTTTCCTACCAGACAATGTTGGAAAGCTGGTTTGGATAATTGACGTTTCGGTTAATCGGCATTCAGATAATTGACTCTATACTGTAACTGAGTGTAATCATCTGTGATTTACAAGAGGAGTGAAAATATAATAGGAGACATTGGAAATGTTCTGGCAACTCAGGGACAAGTAAAATGCATGTGGTGTATGTGTGTGTGTGGGGGGGGGGGGGGGTTGAAGGGAGGCTTGTGCCAATGCAATACATAGGTCAACAGTATTAACTACACAGGGAAGTGCTGATGTGCAAATTAACCAATAATGTGGTATTTCCTCATTTTCGCTAATGTGTCTCTGAATCACAAAATACTGCATGGCAGAGACAACCCCTTTTTACCACAGTTGTTACCATGAACTGTGGGAATGTTTCTGAATCCCCAAGTGTGTACTTGTAGCCCAAATTAAAAAAATAGGACATATTTCTTACAGTACAAATACACTCACTCCTCAGGCACACCTAAAAGGTTGGGGAAGAAAAATTGTGTGCTAATTAAACAGAACTGTAAATATATGTTTGACTTCATTTGGACTTTTGTTCTTGTCTCTAACTCTCTTATACCCTTGACCAACTCCAGTATCCAGTTTGGTTGCAACACACTGGGTTTACTATTTGTTAATAGGACTAAGTACTTTTTGTAGCCTATAATAGGCTGCCTCAGGATGAAATGGGGTAGAGAGTACCTTCTAGCTCACTCAGTGTACCTCCCTGTACATTTGAAAATTCAAAAGATACATTTTTGTTTTTATTTTAACTTGTTTACCAAATAGTCACTAAGCTTATTGCTTGCCTTGTGTTGTTACTAGTTCCAAGGATTGTTAGGTTCTACCCTTACTGCAAATGGATGGGCTGATTAGCTCCCTCCAACTCAATAGCTTTTCTAGCTTTTGTCCTGCCCTCAATTTTCAAGATATCCACTCAAGCCATTACCTTTAAAAGTAACTTTCCATGCATACATTCCCACCCTAAATTATGTTCTTTTAACATATAAACTGTTTCAATACTGCTACTATGCACATATCCTCTAACCTCAAAAAATATTCTCAACATTTCAGCTCTTAATATAATACTAACTGAAGGTGCCAAACATTACTACTCCACACTTTGACATTCTAATCTTCCAGTTCAGCCTTACAGCATGCAACTTATTATACCATAAATCTATTATAAATGCCTAAGTACACTTAAACATAATGCCTTGTCTTCAGATTTAAATCATTTCCACATCTCTTCATGCACATCATAACAACACTACATTAAACCAGACTTACCTGTAACCTCCTGTCAATCTGGATTTCAGTTAGGCCAATGCTCATACATAGCTACTTAAGATATAGCCAGTCCTCCTCACACACAGTAACCCAAGTCATACCTGTCCACCTTTAAACGCCATTCAGTCGAAGCTTTGCACCGTTCCCCACAAATTCCCCAACTGTTGCACAAAATTTGCTCCAATACTTCTACTAACTTTGGTGCCTTAAATTCCCTCTCCCATCACCACAGTTCACCTCATGTAGCCATGATTAATGCTGATAATATTTTTCTGCAAACTGGAACAGTCACAATTTTTCCTAACAACTACCGAAATGAGTATTCTAGCCATCTCTAAATTTTCTGTTAAAACAGACATGCCTAATCTCAGCTTTCACTTTCCCAACTATTCCCATCTTTTCAATTCCAGGCCAAGTCATATAAAATGGGGAGGTATTCTTTCCTCATAACAATCTCAATTTTGATCAAATCTGACAAGTAAAGTAACTCCCAATGTCCAAGATCTTAACTTTCTAAAGCATTTAATATAACACTAGGAAAAAACTACTTTTCTATGATAGTTGCAGCACCTTCCACTAACTTCTCCAAATTCAAATCCTTGCTGTCAGATGCAACTGAGGCCTGCAATACTTACAAAAACTTTTTTTTATTTTGGATGATTTCAACCTCAGTTTACTGCATCCTAAAATGTTCTCACAGTCAGAAGACATAGTATTAGTCTTGCACATTTTCAACCTATAGTCAGTGAGCATGATATTTTCTTCTTTACTTTTACAACAATCAAAGATTTGGGTTTAACTTAAAATTTATATGTAATTTAACAGCACAAGAAAGTAGGTATTTGGAAGTGGAAAGATTCAAACCCCATACTTTTGGCTACAGGAATTAGATTGTTAATAGCTCAGAGCCTTAAGTGGCAGACATCTCTACTTCACTTAAAAAGTTAACAGGATAGCAAGTATTGCATGAGCATGCACTTTCTGGACAATAAGAACTATAAAATTCTAATACTGTAAACCTCAATGATCTACCAGAAAAAAAAGTTTAAAGAGAGGCACGGCGTGAATATGAGACAAAATCAGAGATGTTCTGTAAATTTAGACACAGATAAGACAGTGACTACTGTATAATAATTGATATTATTGATTGGCTGTAATTCCTGGGAAGTGGAAATGCTAAAGAAGTCTGACAGTTGGGGCAAAGGATTAAGGGTCCCTTAAAGAGCTGCTTCTTGTAGTCAAAAGGTACAGGGTTTGAAATGTTCTACCTGTATTTGCCTACTGTGTGATTCTGAGCAAGTCACTTAACCGGACAGTGCTCTTGTGTTGTCCCTGAAAGGTTAGGCAAGTAACAAAGAGGGTGGGTACATAATATTTTTTGGCATTCTATTGCATGGCAAGAAAAAACTCTAAATGCTTGACATTGATGTTATTGACTGTAAACACAGGGAACATACCACTTGTCAGTCCTGACTTTTCCACATTAAATGGTAATGGACACACACACACACACATATACACACACACACACACACACACACACACACACACACACACACACACACACACACACACACACACAGACACATGCACACACACGCACAGACACATGCACACACAGACACAAGCACACACACACACACACACACACACACACACACACACACACACACACACACACACACACACACACACACGCACTCTCTTGTCATTCCTGGGATAACCTTAGTTAATGTTGATGGAGAAACACACACATGCACTCACACATGCACACATGCGCAAACACACACAGACATACACACATACAAACACACACACACACACACACACACACACACACACACACACACACACACACACACACACACACACACACACACACACCTTGACAAAAACACCTTATTCCTGCCACAGATTATGCTGCCTCAGACAGAAGGCACAGGCAGGTTTACGGAGCTGTTCCTTTAGAGAGATGGCTCATCAGTTATCTACTTCGAGAGAAGCAAAAGTAAGTAATTCATAACCCTAATCACTTTACTACAATCACAGAGAACAGTACTGGAGGAGTATACCACACTTTACAACAACAGAAAAGAGAACTGGTTACACACATGCAATTTAAAACAACAACAGAAAAGAATGCTGCTTACCTTGTTCAGTACTTTTGTAATGCAACGACATGAGAAAGTCCAGTGCTTAAGGGGATTACACCAGTAGTGTTACTAAAGGTAACCCACAGGGTTTACAATGATCAACCAAATAAAACACACTGGCCGAGCTAGTAATGGAAGCCTAGTGCTCACAGACCCTAGCTGATAAAAAATACCATGCTAAAGATTTTTCTTTCTCATTGGTTCAATTGGCTACCAATGAGACTTGCTGAAAAAGCAGGAGCAAGAGCTGACAGGAAATTGAATGACATGTGGGATGTTGATGAGAGCAGCAGTTGAATATAAACCTGGTCAGGAGCTATGGGATGTAGGTGAAACAGATTTTTTTGCATATATATATATATATATATATATATATATATAAATTTTTTTTTTTTTTTGCATACGCACACACACACACACATATATATATATATATATATATATATATATATATATATATATATATTTTTTTTTTTAACTATTTTGAGGTCCCCCACCCAGCACTGGGCACAGCTGCCCAGGTTAGTTTGTGCTAAATCCAGCTCTACGAACAACTCCTTGCTTGAAATTCTTATCACCAACAACCTCTGCTTTGTTCAAAATGTCTTTATACTACCAGCTTCAAGCAGTGACCACTGTCTGTAACCTTCACCTTGAAACCTCTCATCTAAACCTCCTTCCAGCTGTTCTCTCCTTCTGACCACAATCACAATGAAGCATTCCTAATCTACAGTCCCAGATGTCTCTGAATTCCTGGGATGAGCTTCTAGCCTAGGCTGACATCAAATGACATCCTGAGCTCCATCAACTCTTATCTTATCATATTGCAAGATAATCACTTTTTAATGGCATCCAGACTACTTAAGATCTCTTGTAATAAATGGCTAACTAAGGAGCATAAATACATTTATAATTAGGGACAAGGCCTAAAATGTGTGGAAAAAAGAACCCTAACAAAGAAAATGAAGATCACTGTACTCATTTAAGAGACCTTCAAACAAACAGACATTACAGGGCAAACCTCTTCACATCCTGCCAAGGATCAGCCATCTACAACCAAAGGAACTATTTAGACTTATAAACAATATTTTCATCAGGTCCTACCCTAAATCCCTCCCTCCAAAAAATGGCAACATTCCTACAGCATCTGGAACACGCACTCCAGATGATGATTTTTTTTTACAAAAATTCTCTAAAATCCCATATACCAGTCCCCACCTTATTAACATTTCACCCCAAAATAATGAAATACTCTGTTACACCCCTCCATTTTATTTCAAGGCCATAACAACCAAAAACATCTCCAATGTTATTGATTAACAGTATATCTCTAGGTGGTCCCAAACAGAACAGTAGCTTAATCATGAATTGTTCAATGTCATTCCCCAATCTGGAGATACCCAACTATAAGTTAAAGAAGAGAATTAAAAAGTATTTGATACTCCTCACCTTAGGATTAAGACAGACAGATTCATTCCAGATCTGTGCCACACAACTCTATATTGAGAAGCAAATAAAAAAAAATCTTCTGCTTTTGGGTTAAAAGCGAAAACTCTTTCTACTTTTAAGAAAAGTAGTAAACTGCTTGGGATGTCCGCGGTGGTGGTGCTGCGGTAGCGTTGTCGCCTCACAGTAAGACGCTGTCCGGTTCGATTCTCAGCTAGTGCGTCTTCTGTGTGGAGACATGCGTGAATGGGCGTACCTTCATTGAAGGTTGTGTGTCAGGGCTGGTAACTCGGCACGTAAAAATCAACTACCATTCATTAGCGGACCGGAGTTCCACTGTAGCGACCCCTAACCGGGAAAAGCCGAAAGACACAAACAAAGTAAACTGCTTGCAACATTTGTAGAAAGCAGCTTGCTACAACTTATAACATTCAAATATCAGTGGATTTCTGACTGCAAAAGTAGTACCTTTTTCATTTCTGTTAACAGCATTCAGAAACACTGCTACAGAAATGAATTCAGATACTGCACTACTGATCAATCAGCATCTGGTGATTAAGCCCCATAACACTTTGCACCCAGGGTGCCTCACACCCTTCATACTAACCTAGCTATTCCCAAGATCGGATGTTTTGTACCCTTGGGTCATTTTTTCGCTGCAAACACTACATCCTAACCTCTCTCAAATATGTCTTCTGCAGCCAGCTGCCTCATTAAAACAATCGTGGCCCAACAGTGGAAACATAAAAAGGTTAGGCTATAATTCTTAACTTCTTTAAGCCTAATATAATGGGGGACAAAGGCCCCAAATCGGGGTCAATTTTTAAATACTAATCCAATTCACTTAAAAAATTAATAGAACATCAGGATTCCATTAACATGCATTTTTTGAATAACAAGAAGTATGAATCTTTCATCTCTGGCATCACTGAATAACTGTACTTCTTAATGATTTACTAGGGCAAACATATGTGGCAAAAATCAAGAATGTTCTTCAAAATTCTGGGCAATTCCACAAAAAAATCTATTTATTGTACTTTGTTAATTCTCAGTGTTTAGCATTTTACATATATTAATGTTGCAATGTGGATTCACTTGTTTCATAAACTAGATAATTGTGTAATACTTGTTATTCACATTGCATTTCTTTTGCTATACATAGCTTGCATTAATTTTGTATTCTTTATAGTTACTGTGCTTTGTATAGCTATGCACCAGGGCTGAATCTGAAAATCATCCACCTGGATGAGTGCTCTTCTCCATTTAACAAACAAGCAAATAAATACAGAGCAAAGTTTGCCTCCAGCCATATCTAAATATGATCTCCTGTAAATGATAGATTTTTTGTGTGGGGTGCTTCAGTCAGAAAAGCTCATATTTACAGGCCACCCAGCCCTATACAGTAATCAGTTCTGTAGCAGGGTCACTGGTACAGAAATGTAAAGTTGTGGCAGTTCCTCTATTATGATCTCTACCGGTACCAGATGTGACCACCAGAAAAGTCTCATAGCCAGAACTGCCACTGTTACCTTGCATGCAAAATGCATATCCCTAAAAAATCCTCAATGTGAAATCCAGATCTAGGTTTCCATCCTTAGTTTTATCTTAAAAAAAGGAGTGATCCGTTCAGTGTACCTGGAAGACCTATTGTTCCTCTTTTTCTTCCTCCAAGTCTGGGAAGCTACACAGAGACCCTTACTCCTTTCTGTAATCAGGATCCCCCTTATGTGGAGAAGAGAAGGATTTATGATTTACGGACTTTAACAGATAACCTGAGCTTTGCATGAATCTTGTGGTTCATGCAGGAAAAATTTGAATTGTTCCAAGATACTCTTTCATCATCTCAGAGATTACTTAGATGCTAAACAGAGCATTATCACAGCCTAGATGGTCTCTCTCTCCAGTTCTGAATATGTTTACAAATTTAGGAAATTTGACACTGGTGTGCAAAAAACAGCCATCTCATGCAAAGCAGAAACAGCAATTAAGTTGCCAAATGTGTTCCAGACGCTTGATGAAAATCCCAAGCAAAGACACCACTGCTGCAGTAATGCTGAAAATGAAAACAGTTCCTTTGTTCATAAAAAACATCTCAGTGGCACTTGTCTAGGGCACTAGACTATGCTGAATGATGACAGATAGTGACATATCACTCAACTGATTTTCTTTATAATTTTAGACATCACTAATGGTACATAGATTGTTAAGCAACTATTACTTAATCTACGTACCCTTAGTGAGATCCAACATTATGAAGAACATCTG
Source organism: Protopterus annectens (assembly GCF_019279795.1). Lineage (NCBI taxonomy): Eukaryota > Metazoa > Chordata > Ceratodontiformes > Protopteridae > Protopterus > Protopterus annectens. Next base: position 330,445,636 of record NC_056733.1, read on the forward strand.
TAAATGTAGGAGGTGCAAGGCTAAATTTGAAGACAAACATCAAACTGGTATTCCTAATTCAGAACATATGAGAGGTATGTCACCATCTGTCATCATTCCCATCTCTTAGTAATTTTACTGTGTTTCACAGCTACATATCCTTTTTAAATTTCATATTGCAGCGAGTCAAACTGCCACCCACAAAGAATACATATAGAATTTACTAAGATGCATGCACGTATGAGATAACTCATGCATGTGCATATGTGTGCACTCACACACACACACACGCACACACACACACACACACACACGCACGCACGCACGCACGCACACACACACACACACACACACACACACACACAAACACATAGACACACACACTCACTCACTCAGAATAATATATAAGCTTTATGATAAGGAAAAAACTCAAAAACTACATCCTAATAACTTAATAACTTGGCAGGCTGATTAGTCTTTAAATAAAACTGATAACATTCTAGCTGCATACAATAAAATAACAGATCCAGCTATATGTGTAGTTATTTAAATCTCTGTACTTTATCAACAAATATCTACACTTTCCATGTTTCCTTTGTTTTGCTTTTTTATAAGCTATCTTTAAATCAACACATTTTGCAAACAAAACTGATTTTGTTTTCTTTGTGTATGGTAGCATTAAGTTTTGTCTAATCTCTGCTTTAAAATTTTGAAACATATCCATCTATTACAAATAATGGCATACCGTCTTAGCATATTATAGCTTCCTAACTGGAATCACATAAAAATCTTTGTAAATCTCCTGCAAATATTAAAACACTGAGCAAACGGAGTACTTCAGTACACATGTAAGAATAACTCTTCTACAAGTAAGGGCAAGAGATGAGAGAAAAAGAGAATTTTTCCATGAGTATAACATTCTTTATGAAAAGCGTCAAGAGCCTATTCCATCTGACAAGGCACACATCAGTTCTTGATGCATTGTTTCAAAAGTTCTAGAAACATCAAAACTGAATGTACAAGGTAAATGCTTTACTCCTAAAATTCAAGGGAAAACAACAGTCCTTAACTAATTAATGCTTTCCTCTAAAATGTCTAATGCAGTCTAAGAGATGTGAAAAGGATTATGTTGTGACGATCACAGTCATCTTACGTATTAATGACCATTTTCAAAGGACACATCACCTCTTCTAGAACTTAACTTAAATCCTAGATTTTGATGAGATCCATACTTTGCTTGGACTCATATTTCTGAATATGTTGTCTGTGAGTTGCTCTTTGTTGATGTTGTACTAAGCTCCTCCCTTACAGCGTGGCAATCCAGCATTAACAGGTAACTAAATTTAAAAAGTGTGAGATGCCGGTCATTGTATACCACTTCTGCTGCCTTGAAGAACAATAGTGTAATACAATGCAATCTTTACTTCACTTCTTCAGAGCTAGGTTAAGTATTAATGCCACCAGTCTGGCTATTGTGAGTTATGACAGCAGAATAAGCCATACATATAGCCTGTCTCAATAAAATTTTCACATGGAACATTTCCTTTAATAAAAATCATTTTAAGTATAAATGTAATGATGAAGTTTAGAACACAGGTAGCTTGTGAGAGGAATTAAAATGGTTTGCTTGCAAGGTTCCAGAAAAACATTCAGCAAAATGTTCTGGAAAGCTTTCTACCAGTTTCTGCCTCTCAACTGTCCTTGATTTTCAAGGTTGTCCCTGATTTTGACTCAAGTTTTAGCCCTGTCCCATCTAAATCCCTCTTAAAAGTTGTGATGTTTGGAGAAAAGGTAGTGAATTAGATATAATAAATAATGACAATAATAAGAGTTATAAACATCTTTTACTTCTGAAAATGTATATTTATACACATTCTCTTATTCTGTCAGACACAAGTTAATTGTACTAAAATTCTAAAACTGTCCATGATTGTTCCTGATTATTTCTGAATTTGTCCCCAGCTTGGTTGAGATTTATCCATGCACAAACAAACTTATATTTTAAAATTGGTTTTATTCTAACAACAACATTAATGCCTGGATGTATTTCAGCTCTCAGTAAGGTAATCCAGCAATATTGTACTTGTTCTGTTTTATTTACAATAATGTCTACTCCTCTTCTATTTTTATGGATCAGTTGTAACGTCATGAATTTAAATGTATGCCTTGTGTCATTATTTTTTAAGTGTTTATAAAGTGCATTGGTACTGTGTTATACACACACACACGCACAAATATACATGTATATATATATATATATATATATATATATATATATATATATATATATATATATTATATATATATTTCAGATATAACTATATAAATATGTAGATATAGATATTAATTTATCAGTGCAATGGTTTAATGACTATTCATATTTTTATCATTTGTTATTCACATATGCTTATATAACTTTCATTGTTCTCTGGAATTTGTGTACCTGATGAAGTTTGAAATAGCTTATATTTTATATAATAAAATACCATGCTTAGACTTCTGGTGACTTGAACTGATATGCTGTGCTTGTACAACATTTTGATTTGGTGGACTCCTCTTTACCTGTGGAGCGACTCTTTGTTTTTGAGATTTGTATCTGATCAGTTGAGAGCTATAACTGTAATGTGAAAACAGATCAGTCAGCTTATTGCATGACAATCTGCTTTGTTTAGCAGCTTGTTGTGGCTTTTGTCAGGAACTAGCAGAATTATTTATAGTTCTGTTTCTTAGCCTGTGGCTAATGGAGAGAACTTGGTGTTAATACATTGACAAGCTCTACAGAATGCAAAACAGTAAGTTTGAAATGACAAGAAAGAAAGCAACTAATTAAAAATAGAATATAACATTTAGAGATTAAACTTGTCGCTTATGACAGCAATCTATGTCTTCCTAGTTGCATTTTACATTGATTACAAAGTAATAGACATTGCAAATTTCACTTGTGCCTTTATCCTCTGTTTAATTGCCTGTCAAAACTCTTCTGACTACACAGGGATGCATCCAGCCTTGTATACAGTGATCCAGTGCTATAGACAAACCTGTCCTGCCGTTAAGGTAATAGAGTTGACAGTATTCTATACTATGGTGACGTTCTTTGGGGGGAGGGCATCTGACTTCTGATCAAATGTACCATGTTGATCTTGTTCAAGAATAAAAGTTTCTCAAATAAGAAGAGAGCATCAGTTTAGAAAGTCAGCCTTCTTTACATTACATTTACAAATGATGAGGAGTTGACTACTCACCGATTCTCCATTATGAAGAGTTGTTTTAGTTATGACTCATTCCAGAATAAAGATTGAAATTCCAGTAGATCACACTTGCCTCTCGGGGGAAATTGCTAAGATATGTTTCCATTTCTGGAAATTCAGGAATGCCAGCTTCAAGTTATAGATACTCATAATAACTGATTATCTGTATTCTTGGCATGATGTTGCAGATGTCCTGCAAGAGTGTTATAGTCTCACTCCATTTGTCTCTCTGACTATGTATACAACAAATCATGACTGTCTTAGTTTTTATTATTAAGAGTGGGATGATTAGGCAAACTCAGCTTTAATTACATTGAATTTGACTGTTTTATACCAAGACAAGCAGATATGAACTATTTCTGCTCTAATTTTCCCATCTCTAGACCTAAAGTGACTTCTCAAAAATATAATTCTGTGAGATGAGGTTTAACTTGTAAACAACTTTTTAAGCTCTACCTGTATGCATGCTAGGTTTTCAAAGCTTTATTTACAGAGCACAAACAAAACTCTTTGCAATTTCCCTTCTCTTTCATGATGTTGTATGCTACCTTAAGTGCAATATCTTTTTTTTTACCTCAGGGCTAAGGCCATTTCCATATAAATAAGGAAAGCCCTAACCAACTTTGAACATTTGCCATATGGCTTTAGCCATGTTTTAGACTAATTTAGAGCATCACAGGCTTAATTTCCTGAAGGCTGGGTTTTAGGCCTCCATTTTCATTTGTGTTATTTCTTCCATGCCCCATTTCATTTAATGCCTCACATGTAATGTGTTTGGAAAGGTAGGCAGTGAGGATAAGAGCTGTGAGATGGTTCTGTGATGGTGGTCTTATGCTGTGGCCTATGCTAAGTTGTATACCACCTCATCATAAGACAGTACTAAGCAAGGTACATGTGACCGATTCATTCATTAATTTTAAAAGAGAAGTAATCAGATATATAATGTGCTGCATTTTAAAATAATTTCAGAAAGTAATATTTGCCATTGTATTGCTTTAATATCCAGAGCTGCGAAGTGGTTTAAATGTGCACAGAAACTAGCATTTTTGTTATTAAATAAAGAACATCCATACACATTATTGGTAGCATAGGACTGAACCAAAGTTATGACACAACCTTTTCAAATGTTAGTCGAATACAGCATTGAACACAGCACTTTTAAATTAAAAAAGGCAAAACACACATTTTTAGCAAAAGTGTGCTACTGTTCAATACCTTTTCTGAGGTGCTCACTTTTGCATTGCACTGTTTAATAACAAAGAATTAATTTACATTATTATAAAATAATTCCAGAAAGCTACATTTCACATTTTAGTAGTGCTTGTGCATAGTCTATGAAAGTCTTATATTCATTTCTTTCATGGCTTGAAAAAATGCAGATGAAATTCAAATTGTTAACAACATAAAGCATTTCAGTTTTTTTTTCCCTTTGCCTGTTATTATGATGAAAACCCAGCATGCAACATTTAAAGTGTCTGTAAAACAAACCATTTAACCCTGTATGCCGATACACCATATTTATAAATGTCTTATGGGAGTAGGGGATCCTGAATATTTATTTATTTAACATTTGCTGACCAGGAAATTCCAACTGGGTTGGAAACCCATTTTCACCAGAGGCCCGGGGAGAAAAGCTCTACAAAGTATAACAATTGAAAATGCAAATAAAGATAGACAATAGAAAAAAATATTTTACAAAGATGAAAAATAATTATACAACAAGAAGGGCAATTTGCAAAATGTATATGGAGTGATAATTGCAGTTCAAAGGAATTGCAGTCTACATATTGTGGCTGGTTGTAAAGGCATAATGGTAGCTAAAGATTTCATCAGTATTTTGCATTTAATCAAAGAGGACAAGAATAAAGGTTACTACATGTAGTTCTTCTGGTTACAGTTTTGAAGAAGGGATGATAAAAAGCAAGTATATTGACGTTTGTACAGTTTAAGAAGGGGAGTCTACTGGTGGTTTTAGGTAGACTTATGAAGATAGGGAGAGATTTGGAGAAGGAAAAGATTAGGGTAGATACATTAGTGAGATTAGTGGCAAATTTGTTGAGAAAAATAAAATTAAGTGGGGGGGGGGTTAGGTTGAAAGTTATACAGGTTGCTATGTTGATATGGAACGGGGCAGATGTTAGTGTTGGAGATGTTTTTTCAGTGTGAGTTTGACATTTTTGTGGTTAGGAATTGTCCTGATGCTGCTTGGTAGGGCATTCCAGAGTTTTGCTACAGTGTAGGAATATAGATATTGATCAGCTTTTTTGATTGGTCTGGGTAGGCTACTAGTTTGTCTTCAGAACAGAGATTTCTGGTTGGTAAGTAGATATGGAAGAGTGAGTTGAAAGCTGGGTATTTCTCAGTTTGGTATATAACTTTGTGTGCCGTTTTAAGTTGTAATTGGTCAAGGATGAGAAGGAGCTTTAAACAGTTGAAGGTTTTAAGAGCAGTACAGTGCTATGTGTTGAGTGGGCATTAACAGCAAAATTTGAAATTCTATTGTAGCATGATTCTAGTTTATTTTTAAAGTAGTCTGAATGTTAGTCAGTATGTGAGCACCACAGAGAAAACAGAGAAGCAGATAAGTAGAACCTAGAGTGGTTTTGATGGTTGGGTTTGTGACATTTTTGTGCCGATATATTATTCCTAGTTTGCAGTGAGTTTTTTTGATAACATTGTGAATTTGAAGATTGAAGGAGAGCTTACTGTCTATGGTAACACCTATCAGTTTGGCTTGGGTAACAACTTTTAGTTGAGTATTGTTTAGAGAAATGATTCTAAAGTCAGCCGAGATATTTTTGGGCATGAAAAGGAGAAGTTTTGTTTTATTAGGGATCAGCAAGAGCTGTCCCTTGTTTAGCCAAGTCTCGAAGGAAGTAAAGGCACTTTGGGTTAAATGTTGGTGGTGATTTATCTTGCTGGAGGAGGAGATGATGGTAGAACGTCGGTCAGAGGTGGTGTGAAAGTTGTTAAAGATATTAAAGAGTAATGGCTCGAGAATTGACCCTTGTGGACGCCAGTGCTGTTTGGTAGATAGTTTGAGAGGGTTCCTTGCTATTTTATGGATTGTTGTCTTTCAGTGAGATAACTGCAGAACCATGACAGAGAAGTAGGGGAAAGAACGAGGTTAGAGAGTTGTTGTAGTAATATGGGGTGGGAAACAGTATCAAAGGGTTTGGACAGATCGAGAAATATTACAGATGTTAGTAGACCGGCATCTCTGGCTTTGTTCATTATATCTGTGAAGGAGACTAATGCAGTAGCTGTACTATGTGATGGTCTAAAACCATGCTGGGTAGGGGTAAGTAGGTTGTTTTGTAGGGTATGATTAAGTAGTTGTTTATGCATGCATTTTTCTAATAGTTTGGATAGGGGAGATAGAATAGCTATGGGGCGATAGTTGGTAATGTCATAGGATTTGCCACCTTTGTGTAGGGGGGTTGTTATGGATTTTTTCCACAAGGTGGGGATGTAGGTTTCAAAGATAGATTGGTTAATGAGAATACTGACTGGATAAGCTATGGCATCAGTGGCAAGCTTTAGGTATTCTGGTGGGTGATTGTCTGTGCAGGGAGAGTAGGGTTTTAGTTTGAGGAGTAACCTAAGTATGTAATGAGTGGGTAGTGCATGGAGAGCAAGGAGAAGAAGCTGTTGGATAGTAGTGTAAGGGACTTCAGGGAAATGGGTATATGAGGAGGGGGTTGTAGAGGTAGGCTGGGAGGTGATGGGGTTCAGATTAGTGTGGAGGTTTGATGGCTGGTTGGAGGAATTGAATAGATTATGAATGCTGTTAGTAAAATGTGAGTTGAATGCTTCAGCTATTTGGGATGGGGGTTTATCAGTGCCAGGGGTGGTTGGTGTGAGAAATACTAAATTGTAAGGTTTTTCATTGCATTTTATATTAAAAAACAAGTACCATAAAACATTTTAAAATAACTCTGGAAAGCATTTGATATTACAGTACTTTTCATATCAGAGATTTGATGTTATGCTTATAACCACTATTGTGAGATGCCATGACCACATTGCTCTCCATGTTATCATGATGAAAATGCAACATTTTTTATTTAAAATGCATGTAGAGCTTCACATCTGACACAGTAATTTAAAAAAAAAAGAAAAAGAAAATTGCTGACACATACTATGCAATAGCATATGTGGAGTGTTCCCAAATGCATCAGTAGCATTTTCCATTGCACTTTATAGCAATAAAAAGCACTGTGCACCATTTTAAAATATTTTTTTAAAGATTTAGCAATGCAAAACCTTCCATGTGGAACTGATAAATTATTTGCATTTTAATGTGAGTGGGAAAAAATGTCACAACAACAAGGACCATCTCTTTCATCAGACAAAACTTGTTCAGTTATTTTAAATTTGAAATGATGTTCTGGAAAGGTCATACGTCTGGCTAGGGCATTATGAAAATGCAATTTATTAATACTATAAGTATGGTCATATAATCATTCTCTAAATCTGCGTTCTGTTTTACCTATATAAAAACTTTTGCAGAACAAGCAATAAGCCAGATAAGCAATGCCTTTGGAGTTGCAATTAAATCTACCCTTGATCTCGTAATTGATATTACGAACCGTAAAATTATTGCCATTACTGACATATTTACAATAAGGGCAAGCCTCACACTTATACATTCCAGGGCATCTAGTTAGAGGGAATTTCTTAGAATCAAATTAATTTTTAGAATCAAATACATTTTTAATGTCAGTGCCTTTCTTAAATACAACCCTAATATATTCACTCAATTTGTGTTATAAATGAATATCATCCAACAATAAGCTCCAATTTTTATATAAAATTTCCTTAAGTTAAGGATAATGAAACTCAAAATAAACCCAGTTCTCAATAAATTATGTTCTTGTGCTCCCTGTTCACCAAGCCTTCCAGGACATTTGGGCTAGCCCTCATGATTTAAAATTGGTTTAAAGAATCCAGTAGAATCTGTACCATGGTAATCTCTGTACATACCAATAACAGGGTGCCCATCACATTGAAATCAGCACACAACAATCTATCAGGCAGGAATTTAAGACTTCCATTACACCTATGTTTGAGTCATTTGACTTGTTTACTGTCAGCTTACAACAAAATTAGCAATTGTCAATACTTCTTACAAATAAAACAACAGACTGCAGTAAAATCAGTACCACCGACAGATAACAGTTCTAGTCTTGCATTTTTTGCCAACCTTTACTGACACTGCAAATCATTAATGAGAACATTTTAAATACGTATTACTGTTTTGACTCTATAGCAGCATAAAGTCAATGCTGTATGGGTTCACAGCACTGTTTTCAGACATTTTCTCATTCATTTTCTGATATCCACTTTAAGCTGCGCAGAGTTACATGTGATTTAGAATGTATCCCAGCAGGCAATGGATGCAGGTTAGCTAAATAATCCTGAATGATGGAGTATAAATCCATCGCTCATTGCAGCATGTGCTTGTGCACTGATGCAGACACATGTATATACTGGGCTCCCTTCACATGTTCGACATTTCAGAATGTCGACATTCATATGGCCGAGACCATATGATCGACATTCTGAATGTCAACCATGCGGAACCTGCATCTCTGTACAGTGCAGAATGGAAAGATTTCCTTCATCTACACTGTAGTGTGATCTCAGAGTTGGTATATTTAAGTTCCGGGGGTGTGGTAGGGCAGATCCCCACAGGGGGGTGCAGGGGGCTTAGCCCCCCTGCTAGCAGTGTGAAGGTAAGGTTTTTTTGTTTTTTTATATTTTCTTCTATGATCGACATTTTGAATGTCGATCATATGGTCTCGGCCATATGAATGTCGACATTCTGAAATGTCAACCATATGAAGTAAATCTGTACATACTATATATGTTATATATGATACACACAGATGTATATACTATGTATGTATTTATATATTTATTATTATCATCATTAGGTAAATAATTTATAATGATTTTTACCATACACTATATGGAATTATATTCTAAACTGTCTGGTCTTTTATTACTATGTATTGTCTGACATTTACCATGTTATAACTAGATATTGACTGTCAAAGAGTTCACTGATTTCTTCCTGATATTTTTATGTATTTTATATACATTTTTATCTATTTTATGTATTTTTGTATAATCTTATTCATTTTACCTGGAGCTTTTCTCCCTGGACCACCACTTGAAAATGGACCTGTGTCCAGTCAGACTTTCCTGGTAAACAAATGTAAAATAAAATAAATAAATATATATGTGATTATCTAAGGAATGGTTGACATGTTAAATGATCAGCACAAGAATCATCAATCTAAGCATGTTGGCCATTCATTATATCACAAATAGAAATGTGCGCACGTGTGTGTGTGTGTGTGTGTGTGTGTGTGTGTGTGTGTGTGTGTGTGTGTGTGTGTGTGTGTGTGTGTGTGTGTGTGTGTGTGTTTGCGTGTGTGTGTGTGTGTGTGTCTCTGTGTGTGTGTGTGTGTGTGTGTGTGTGTGTGTGTGTGTGTGTGCGTGTGTGTGATATAGATATAGATAGAGATATACATATACATATACTGTACATATAGACACAGATACAGATAGAGATATAGATACAGATATATATATATATATATATATATATATATATATATATATATATATATATATATATATATATATATATATATATATTGATAGTTATAGATAGATAGATAGAGATATGTATATAGATATATAAATATATATACACAAATACATACTTGCAGGAATCAATGCCAGTATTTCAAAAAATCAACATATCAAAAAAGTCTGTACAAAGAAACAAAAACAAGTCAGAAAAGGAAACACAGTTTCCATTTGTGATATGTTCACCATAACCCCATGCACATTCAGATATATAATTTTCCAGTATAGTAGCAGTACCATGGAATGGGCTTTTCTAAGTGTGGGGTAGGACTAAGGTTAATGGCAGAGGGAGGATTAGGGTTAGGGTTAGCAGGAGTTAGTAATGTAGTATATGCAGGTGTCACCTTAATTAAACATATCAACTCCAACCCCAAACTTATCCCTGTCACCAAACACAAACCCTACATATTACCTTTGAGCAAATATTTCTGTAATACCACCACTAAACAAAACAGCTTGGATACATCTGCACATGCACCAGTATTCATGCTCTGCCCTCAGTTTATTTCCTTACTTAAACCACACTCTAACACTAACCCTTCTACACTCTCAAAAACACTCTCACTCAGGAATGCCAAAACCTTCAAAATATCTGAAGGTTTTGGCATTACTTAACCAAACTTACACTTAAGTTACCTGCATGCATTTAATGTTCTGTTCATCTGAAATCTTACAACTTCAGTGAAAGGAACACTCAACCACAGCTCTGAGTTATTTACTCCATTATCAAGCAGTCGATTCAAAGAAACGAATAGCAATCATATTTACTTATCTGTCTTTTTGACTAGTAAGGTTTGACTAGGCATAGCCCATTTTCAGCAGAGGCTAGTGGAAATAAATTTCATCAGAAATGCCGTTCATCGAATTCCACTCTTGTGGAGGGCTGTGACCCCCCACACCCCCTGCTAATTATATATACCAACTCTGAGATTGCACTACAGTGAGGAAAGGGCAAATTTCCTAACTTCACTGTACCACAACCTTAGTATGAACAGTTTGATGAACAGCATGTTCAATGTAAGTGCACCAAAAGTGTCGCTCGCTGAACTGAATTTTCAGTGGTCTAATATAGACCTTATATTGCTGCTAAACAAAATGTTTTTCTGTTACTGATTTTGAGGTGTGATATCAGTAATTCTGCATTATTAAAATGTGGTATCTCTCAGTTTAATTTCTCCAAGTTTTTTGGGTTTCTAATACCATGATGGGAATGCATCTCATTCTTAAGTCAAAGTATAGTTAAAGTTTATGACATTTATATTGTTTCAGTCTTTGATGTTAGTCAGAAGTGCTCTTTGCAGCACTCACAATGTGTTGACAAATGTCTCCTTCTGCAATTCATATGGCGTTACATATATTGGTGGCATGTATTTACATGCATTTTATCTAAATAAAACAGTAAATTAATTTTTATGAGAACCATTGGTCCTCTTACTGTTGGAACTGTCTAGGTATGCTTCTTTCACACTGACCTCATTTTTGCCTGAAAATCCAGGTATTTTATGACTCTGTGTCCCTCTGTACAAAATACACTGTAATCACTAGGTGTAGCAATTTCAATGATCAATGCTACTTTTTTCTTCTTTTCATGGACTACTATATCTGTTTATTTTTTTTTTTTTGCATCTATTTTCTGTGTTGGAGGGAAGCCTTCTAGCTTATCAGGGGAAGTGGTAAGCACTAGGTAGCCTATCTACCACAAGAGTGGTTTCTGGCCCAGAAATTGTAGTTTATTGGCCGTTTGGGCAGTATTTCCATCTCTTTCAACCTTCTGGTTTAAAACCCCGCGTTTGCGTTTGTTTCCCACCTTTTCTGTAACTAGTCTAGTCCAGATACAGATTTGCTGTATCCAGGACTACTTGTAAGCTTCTGAGCCCCCCAAGCCTTTCTGTGTTGGAGGGAAGCCTACTAGCTTATCAGTGGGATTGGTAAGCACTAGGTAGCCTATCTACCACAGGAATGGTTTCTGGCCCAGAAATTGTAGTTTATTGGCCATTTGGGCAGTTTTTCCATCTCTTTCAACTTTCTTGTTTAAAAGCCCACATTTGTGCTTGTTTCCCAGCTTTCCTGCAACTAGTCTAGTCCAGATACAGATTTGCTGTATCCAGGACTGTTTGTAAGTTTCTGAGCCCCCCCCCCACACACACAAGCCTTTCTGTGTTGGAGGGAAGTATTCTAGCTTATCAGTGGGAGAGGTAAGCATTAGGTAGTCTATCTACCACAAGAACCAGGTACAGATTCTTAGTTTTAGCGCTTGGATTTGGTTATTCATGTTCAGCATTTGTTCAGAACTTGTTGTTAGCACTAAATAAGCTACAAATTACTACAGCATTCAACCTTCCTCTTTACCTAGAGGAAAACAGTTTTTGTACTTACTTTCCTCACTTGCTTAGAGAAAAACAGCTCTTATACTCACTTTCTTAACTTATCTAGAGCAAAGTAGTTTTTTTTAATTCAGGCATGTCCAAGAGTCAGCTACCAGTGTTCTCTCCTGTTTATCTGATGAATCTGGGCATCTTGGGGCAATGTAGCAATTGCCTCATGTACACAGACAACTCTCTCCTCCTACCACCCAACACCAAAACCTGTGAGAGATGCAGTTATCTAGCCAAACTGGAGGTAAAGCTCTCTCCAGCCAAGACTGAACTTGACAGTCAAGAGGAGAAGGTAAACACTTGCACCACACCACACTCATCACATAGTCCCACTAAATCTACACCACCAAAATCCACACATAGAAACACAAAAACATTCGCAGAGGCTCTCAATAATAATCTGCTCAAGCAACAGAGACCTCCAAAGCAGAATCACAAGCAATTTCCAACCCCAACACAACACAAATGACACATATCCCACAGACTCAGTGTGCCAATAAACATCAGCCCATAAGGCAAAACAACGTACCCAACACACTAGTCATAGGTGACTCTATAGTCAGGCACACTGATGTCCCACTCACCAGGCTAAACAAGGAGAAGGTTACTGTCAGCTGCCTGTCTGGTGCCAGGATCCCCCACATAACATACGCACTCAGGTCACTCCACAAGTACAAATATGACTGCCATTGTCCATGTTGGTGTGAACGACCTGAGACGTACCTCCCTGAACTACATGAAAAGAGACATGGAAGAGCTCTCCGATCTAGTAGCCCAGGCAAGTATTACCCTAGCCATGAGTAGCATCCTGCCATTGCCCAGAATGATACCGCAGTACAAGGACAACATAATTGACTTCAACAATTGGCTATGCTTCTGGTGTCATTCTAAGGGGATCCAGTGTCTGTCTGCCTGGGATGACATGGTTGGCAGACTACGATATTTTGCCAGAATGGCCAGCACCTGTCACCCCTGGGATTCGGGATACTGGCTAAGGCTCTTGTCGCACCATAGTGCCTTTTTTAAGCAAGGTTCAAATGACAAATTCACCACTGTAACACGAACAGGCAAGCAAAAACTGAGGGTAATGCAACGCAATACTAGAAGTCTAAATCTCAACATGCACTTACTCGCGGCACTCCTTAAAATGGAGAACATCGATATCTGTGCAGTGACTGAGACCTGGTTTAAGGCTCTAAAGAGCATCCCTGCATTACCAGGCTATAACTCATACCATACTTTCCGGCCATCTAACCTGGACTGAAACACCAAATGTGGAGGTGTGTCCATATTCATTAAGGTTATCCACACCTCCAGGCTAGTTCCGCAGCATAATGCATCCAAGGTTATCCAAGTGCAACTAACTTTGGGCAAAACTGCAATCCAAATTGTAGCTTGCTACAGATCCCCCACCATGTCCCAGGATTCCCACTCATCTTTTCTTGATATACTGGAAAATATTAGGGTTCAGCCAAACACCCTAACGATGGGCGATTTTAACTACCCCACCATTAACTGGGAAAACTACTCATGTACCAACTCCTTCACTCAACACTTTCTGAAATTCATAAATTCCAATGCCCTGGATCAACGTATCCACACCCCCACGAGGGGCAACAATATCCTAGACCTAGTCATTACCAACATGAGTGACCGGTATTCCACACCTGAAGTCAAATCCTCATTGATCAGATCTACCATAAGCTAATCACCCTAGATATCCGCATCCCTCCCCCATGTACCATTAAGGAAACCATGGTAAAAAATTTCTCCAAAGCCAACTTCATGCTTCTTAAGACAGAAGTGGTGAACTTCATGACACCCATGCAGATGGACAATACAGTTACGACTGCTGAATCCTACACAAATGCACTCTATAATCACTTACACAAGTGCATGGATCATGCTATTCCAAACAGAACCAAGATGCTATCCTCCAAAAAAGAAAGCCAATCTGGTGGTCCCCTGTCATAAACAAACTCTACAACAGAAGGAAGAAACTGTTGTAAAAGAGAGTAAACTCCCATGAGTGGAGGAGCTCCCTGGTCAGCCTCAGTAAGAAGCTGAGATCCCTTATAAGATCCTCCAAAGCTAGCTATGAAAACAAAATCACCACTGATTCTAAGGGCAACCACAAAGCATTGTATAGCTATGTCAAGAATCTCAATGCCAACACTCAGATCTGCTCTGAGTTACAGCACAATGGCACAAAAATTACAGAACCAACTGATATTGCTAACATCCTGACAGATATGTTCAGTGCTAGCTTTACCACCCTCTCAACACATAAAGGGCCCATATCTATACAGGAAGAATGCAGAGTCCCTGTAATTACATCTATGCAGGTAAAAGCTGCACTCTCTAAAACAAAAAACACAGCATCCATGGGACTGGACAACATCCCAGGCTGCGTTTTACACAAACTTCAGAACAAACTGGCTCCCCACCTAAGCACCATGTTCAATTATAGTCTCACGTCAGGCTTTGTGCCCACTGAATGGCGCACAGTGGCAGTTATCCCACTCCGCAAAGGGGGAGCCACCACTGAACCTGGGAACTATTGCCCTATTAGCCTGACGAGCCTGGTCTGCAAGGCCATGGCATGTATCATCGTGGAACTCCTAAACAAAGACATTGGTAACCTCCAAACTCTGGACCCCACCCAGTTCAGGATTGTGAAAGGCAGATCATGTCTTCTGAACCTGATTGACTTCTTTGAGGCAGTCACCAAAGCTGTAGATGAGGGTAAGGTGGTTCACCCAGCCCATCCTGACCTCGCAAAGGCTTTTGACATCATCCCTCATTCTGGAATTATAGCTAAACTCACTAAACTAGGTATAAATCCCTACGTCACAAGATGGGTTGCCAACTGGCTCACTGACAGAACCCACACTGTAAAAGTCGCAGACTCCAAATCTGACTTCAAGCCAGTGACAAGTGGAGTACCACAGGGATCAGTCCTGGGACCTCTCCTGTTTGGTATCTACTTCTCTGAAGTACAGGCTAACACAGAAGGCCTCTTGCTAATGAAGTTCACAGATGACTGCAAACTAGGAGCCATAGTTGAGCTACATCAGTATAACTTCTAAAAGAACGTGCTGGGTTGCAGCACTTTAAGTGAATGGGATAGAGGTGCTAATTGTTGGGCAACTGCTATTGGGTTATGTTCTAAATGGATGTAGAGACAAAACAAAAGAAGCATATGCGTGGATGTAGAGACAAAATGAAAGAAGCGTATGGGTGGATGTAGAGACAAAACGAAAGAAGCATTGGGGTGGATGTAGAGACAAAATGAAAGAA